>NC_059114.1:74506842-74585147 GCF_020740685.1 Jaculus jaculus | reverse complement strand
TGACCAGCAGGTAGGAGGGAAGGAGACGGGAGCGTGTCTGATTTTCTCTCCAGCCACAACTTTGATCTTCCAGCAACTTATTTCTTGTTTTTAACATAAGAGAAAGGAACAAGTAATGACATGAGAAGTAGAGGGCTCACTGGGACTATTTGCCCAACGAAGTGTTTCTGTTACTAGTGTGACAATTAAGACAGTTTTTAGTCTGAGGATCACTTTTTTAAAAATCCCATAAAATCGTCCTGCATTTATGTGAAAACCGATTTTAAACTTGACAGATGATCAATGAACAGCAGGCTCATTGTTTTAGAACAAATACTTGGAAGACAGCTGACCAAAAACTGATTTTTTTTTTCCCCAAGCTTGAGAAAATTGCTGTATTTTCATATCTTAGAGCCAATGAGGTGCTTGCTAATTCCTGCTGGCTTTGTAATCAAAAGCAGTGGGTGTCTTAGCAGCTGTAATATCCAAAAGCAGACCGTACTCCAGAGCAAAGCTCCGGTGCACTGTTTTCTCCATGAAAGCCGGCTGCCTCGGCCCGGCTTCTGAGTCCGGGAATTGGAAGCGGTGGGAATGCACAGTGTGGAACCTGAATTGCTTGTCACATAGTGTGGGGGTTGAGGAGAGTGCAGAGGGCTGGAAACTGTCACGGTGACGTCTTTGCCCTCAGAAGTAGCGAGTGCTCTACTGGGGAGGGCCGTGGATTGCCACCGCACACAGGGATCATTTACAAACTTGATTGGCGGCGCCCTGTGATTGTAGCCTGGTCTCCGAGCATCCCTCCTGTTGCCAAGGCATGGGGCTTGGGATCAAAGAGAAGACAGGGCAGAATAAAGGCCATCCCCACCTGGCGTTTGGAACCATTTCCAGCCCTTGCCTCTCACGGGCACTGGAATGGCCTGCCTTGGTTTTCCCTCCTAGTGGAGTGGTCAGTGTTGTGGCACTGGAAGCTGCCACCGGGCTGGAAATGGCATATGTGGTTACTGTGCGGGGCATACCAGAGGTGGACAGAGCACTGTATCAGTGCCGTATTGCAGTCTGGATTTGGAAGCCTTCGCTGGGGGCTTTGGACACCACAGGGCCATGTATGGGAACCCCAATAGGGAAGCTGCTTTGGGGACTGCAGGCTGCTTGGCCATCATCCTTGGCCTGTGGTAGCCAAATGTTGTAGCTTTGCCTTAGAGGCCAGGAGGGCCGGAGATGGCCGTGCTTAGGCAAGGCAACTCTTATTATTTTATTTTATTTTTATTTTTGGTTTTTCGAGGCAGGATCTTGCTCGAGCTCAACTCATTATTACTAAGCCGTTCTCATCATCCCAACATCCCACAGCTAGAGTTCTCTTGAGGCCGGAATCGCACCTGTAGCTTTCGGAAACCCCTTACCCCCCCCCATACTGCGCCCCTTGTTCTCTCTTGCCAACTGCCCCCCCCCCCACAGCTTAGGTCTCCCATCCTTCATACTGATCTCTTCCAGGTGTTGTCTGTAGTGAATTAAGCTGAGCTGAGAGACAGGCCCTTTCTCGGGGCCCATTATAGAAATAGTTGGGTCAGCAAACTATGGCCCTAGGGCCAAATCCAGCCTGCTTGGGCCTGTTTTTAAATGGCCTGGAAGCTAAGAATGTGTTCTACATTTTAAAAGTTTGAAGAAACAAAGAATAGGACATAGATGTGTGGCCCACCAGATCTAAAATATAAATACTATCTGACCCTTTAAACTTTTGCCTGCTGGTCCCATAATTCTTAATATCGTTCCTGAGCAGTATAAACAGTGGGTTAATATGGTTCATTGCATGTCCAACAGTTTGAATAGGTTCTTGTGGGGGAAACATTTCAGTCTTTTAGTTTGTTTTAAAACACTGTTGTGAGCTGGAGAGATGGCTTAGCGGTTAAGGCGTTTGCCTGTGAAGCCAAAGGACCCAGGTTCAGTTCCCCAGGATGCATGTAAGCCAGATGCACAAGGTGGCATATGCATCTGGAGTGTGTTTGCAGTGGCTGGAAGCCCTGGCGCGCCCATCCTCTCTGTATCTGTCTCCTCTCTATTTCTCTCTGCTTGCAAATAAATAAATAAAATTAAAAACAACAATGCTATTGCCTTCACAAGGGTGGTAGATCAGGAGTCAGGAGGCTGAAAATTTCCTGAAAGGGGTGTAGGTAGTAGTGAGGTGTTGGGTGATGCATCTGTCTGTGGTTGGACTTCCGTTTTGCCCCTGGTTCACGAACCACATAAGAGCAGGCACATGTTGGCTACGGGCCTTTCCACAAGAACACAGTGGTAACCAAACCTCTACTAACATACACAAAAAAAAAAAAAATCATTCACTTCCTTAGTTTTTTTTTTTTTTTTCTTTCACAAACCAGATTCTGGCCAGACTTCTACCATATGTCTGGTATTGCCCATTTGGGAAAAAAAAAATTGTTTTCTGTAATAATATTATATATGACTTTTAAAAGTTAACTGGATATCATGTTTTCTTATTGAAAACAATGTTTCCTTATGGCTCCCTAAGAAATCTTAGTGAAGGCCTGCCAACCTTACCGTGAACATGCAGTTCTCTACCTCGCACAGTATTTCATTGTTAATGTCTTTTCTAATAAGGGAAAAGGAAAATCTGGTGACCTTGCTTATATTTAACTTGTGTCCAAGCTGCTGGCCCAGATAGAGAGCTGACTTCTGCAAGTAGCTTGTTGTCCATTGCAGAAAGACAAGGAAGCTTTTCACAAAGGGATCTTCGTTGAAGAAGGAAGAGAAAAATGATGAGATTTAACTTTTTCACCAGGTCACTTCAGTCCTCCATCCTCCTGAACTCGGAAAGTGAATGTTGTCCCAATTAGAAGAGAAGAGGAGAAGGGGGGGGGGGGGGGTTGGAACTTAGCGTGACAGGTGAAAACAAGGGAGAAAACGTGCACAGCGTGGCATCTCATGGGAGGCAAAACCTCGAAACAAGATGGTACCTGCGCTCTTGACTCAGCTTGTCGGAGCCGGAGGGCTGGGTCACTTAATCCACCAGGCGAGCCAGCAGGCAGCGCCTTGCCTGTGGTAAACCAAGGGGTTGGCTCTGACTTTAGAGATTAAGCAACCTGCTGTTCCTGTATGCACTGGGATTTTTTTGACACAGTCAGAAACCTCATTTGCGTAACAGCTGAAACTCAACTAGGAGCCAAGGAGAGTCAATGCCGGGCTCCTGAAGCAAGGGGCAGCGAGGAATTCTAGGACATGGGACAGTTCGTTGAACTTGCCGGGAAGGAGTGGTGCTTGACTCAAGACTTGATGGGGAAGGTTCAGGAGTGAAGTCTCAGCTCGAGATCCCAGAAGGCATTGGCTGGAGGGGGTTAAGGAACTGGCTCCTTGGTGTGAATTGACTATGTTTGCCAGAGCCTTCGGCTATCTGGTAGATAGGGTCACGAGGGGCCTTTTAGCTTCTTCACCGTGCAGCCAAGCCACCTTTAAGTCACAGAAATAGGCCCTCAAAGTCTCAGTCTCCGAGTTCAACACAAACCATGAGTGGCTTCATGGAACCAACTCATAAATATGGTGGTAGGAGCGCTAAGGTCCAAGTGACCATCCCTTCTCTCACCGTGTAACAGGGCTAGAATCTGCTATCAATTTATCAGTGTGTGTTTGTTTTGTTTTCCTAGTAATGAGTGGGCTAAAAAGAAAACTGAACTAGACATGTGTGCATGCATGTGCAAAAGTGTCTAAACATAAGCAGGGGGGATGTCTCAGGGGTTAAAGGTACTTGCTTGCAAAGCTTGTTGGTCTGGGTTCAATTCCTGAGTACCTACATAAAGCCAAACATGAAAGGGGCACATACATCTGGAATTTACACTGACCAAGAGGTCCTGATGCACGTATATAAACACACACAAATTTTTAAGTGTAAAGAGATGTAGAGATGGCTCAGCAGCTAAAGCACTTGCCTGCAAAGCCTAACAATGCGGGTTTGATTCCCCGGTACCCGTGTAAACCCAGATGCACAAAGAGGCACATGCATCTGGAGTTCACTTGTGGCAGCTGGAAGCCCTGACACACCCATTCCCTCTATCTTTCTTAGTTTCCAAATAAATAAATAAATAAAAAAAATTTAAGTATGTAAAATAGGCTGGGGAGATGGCTTAGCAGTTAAAGATGATTGCTTATAAAGCCTGCTGGCCTGGATTAGCCCAGGTTCAATTCCTCAGTACTGATGTAAAGCCAGATGCACAAAGTGGTGTATGCATATTGAATTTGTTTTCATGGAGCAGGAGAGACCCTGGCATGCCCATTCATTCATAGTTCATTTATTCAGATTCTCTTTCTGTCTGCTTAACAAAAGTATGTGAACCTAGAAGAGCAGAAGAGCCAAGCAAAATAGAATCTATGGTTTTGGAGCAAGAGAAAACTTGCAAAGGCTCAACAACTTCCCAACTCAGTGGCCAGCAGGGTGTCCTTGTATTTGACTTTTTGTTCCCATACACATTATACCCCACCAGAGAACTGAAAGCAATACGCTCTCTCACTTCCCAGTGTTATTTACTTTTTTATTTATTTGAGAGAGAGAGGAAGAGGGAGAGAATAGACATGCCAGGGCCTTCAGCCACTGCAAACCAACTCCAGACACATGTGCCCCTTTGTGCTTCTGGCTTACATGGGTCCTGGGGAACTGTACCTAGGTCCTGTGGCTTTGTAGGCAAGCGCCTTAACTGCTGAACCACCTCTCCAGCCCCCAACCCCAGTGTTATTTATATACAATTTGTGCACTAGAGGCCTAAGAGTATAACCAGACCTGTCTCTATTGTGAAGGTCCAGTGGGAACTCTGCCTTTCCTCAATGTCCAGAGAGCAAGATGATAACATTTTTGCCCACTGATCTGATGTCTGCTCCATGTCACAGAGGGGCAGACAGAGTGTAGTCCACTGTGAAATAGATCTTCTCTGTTTAATGCACATTTGTGTCTATGTGCATGTGTGCACACATCTATGTATGTGGAAGCCATAGACCACTATGGGTTTGGTTCCTCAGAACTGTGTAATTAATTCATTATATTTGTTACCATTGGGACTTCAGAAGTAGAAGGGAATCTGTTATGAGGTTTTGTTTCTTTTCTGTTCATCTGTTCCAGAAGCAACCACTGGGTTATTCAAAAACCTGAACGGTATCACCATCCACCTCAGGGTAGTTTTGCATCCCCTTTGAGACGTGGTCTCTCACATGGAGCTGGCCAAGTAGGCTAGACTGGCTGGCCAGGGAGTCCTAGAGAGCCACCTGTGTCCGCCTCCCTGACATTGGGATTACAGTTACGTGCAACTCTGCCTGGACTTTTTTTAAAATGGGAGTTCTGGGGATTGAACTAAGGTCCGCATGCTTACCACAGCAACCACTTTATTGACATCTCTCTCCCCAGCCCTGCAAGCTAGATCTTGTGATGTGGCTTTGCTATTCTCACAAGCATGTCTGCCCACAGTTGCTTTGGTTTGCTCAAGCCCAGCATGACTGGGCACAAGGCCACACTGCAGCTTCCCATGTGATCTCCATAGGCTACACTGTGAGCTCCCAGTTGCATTTTAGATACAATATCCCTGTGCAGCCAGTCAGTGTTGCAAGTCAGTTTCTCATTGCTAGGTAAACACTGGACCAAAAGCAGCTTGTGGGAGAAAAGGGTTTATTTTAGGCTTACAGATTCCAGAGGAACACCATCAATGACAGAAGAAGATGAGATGACTCATTTCCAAAGCTCCAAGCACACAGATATTACCACAACATCCAGCAAACATTAAACTCAAACAGCCAGAGCTTCTACTGCTGACCACACACCTTAGGGCTAGATTTAAGATCCATCCCCAGTGACATATGTTTTCCCCAGAAGGGTTCCACCCACTGGAGACTTAGTCAAGCCTTAGTCTATGAAGGCCACACATTTAAACCAGTATGTTCCCCATAGACTCTTGGCCACCACAAAAAGCAAATTGCATTCACCCCACTCCTGGTACCAATTTTACTGCTGTAGAACCGTATCGTTTATGGCACAAACTACCCAACCAAAAGCAGCTGTGGGAGGAAAGGGTTTACTCTGGCTTATTGACTCAAGTGGGAAGCTCCATGATAGCAGGGGAAAATGTGGCATGAGCAGAGGCTAGATTTCACCTCCTGGCCAATATCAGATGGACAGTAGCAGCGGGAGAGTATGCCAAATACTGTCAAGGGGAAGCTGGCTATAATACCCATAAGGCTGCCCCCCCCCCACAACACACTACATCCAGGAGGCTCCAATTCTCAATTGCTATCATCTGGGGACCTATCATTCAGAACACATGAGTTTATGGGGGACCTCTAGTTCAAACCACCACAGTCAGGCTATAACAGCAGGTGACCTGGGACTCTGGATCTGCCTTCCTTGTCATGATCTCCTGCAGAATCAGTCCACCTGCATTTTAATATGCAAAGGAACTTGGCATTAAAGGGGACCAAAAATGACTCCTTTGGTCAAAGACAGGATCAACACAGAATTTGAATGTTGAGTAATTTCAGGATTTGGAGGCTACAGTAAGGCTTGGAACATGGTGCACTTGGATTTCTTTCTAAGTTTTTTTTTTTTTAAATTATATATTTTTATTTATTAGAGAAAGAGAGGATGGGCACACCAGGGCCTCTAGCCACTGCAAACAAACTCCAGATGCATGTACCACCATGTGCATCTGGCTTACATGGGATCTGGGGAATAAAACCTGGATCCTTAGGCTTTGTAGGTAAGCACCCTAACCATCTCTCCAGTCCCCTTTGTTTGATTTTGAGGTAGCGTCTCACCTAATCCAGGCTGACCTGGAATCATTTATAATCCTAGGCTAGCCTCAAACTCAGAGTAATCCTCTTACTTCATTCTCCCTAATGCTAGGATTAAAGGTATGCACCACCATGCCTGACTCTTTGTAATTTTAACACGATTTTCTTCCCAAATTAGGAGATGAAGACTGATAGAATAAGGAGACTCTGAGAAAGGTGGGAGTGGCCCCTGAGAATCCATTTGACAACAAGCCTCTATTTTAGTGAGAACTTGGACTGTGAGGGCAAAACACAGTTGAAGGTTCTCCCTTTGAAGGGTTCTTACATTATATTTCTTCAAGATTTGGTCTTATACTATGTATTTATGCATGCTTTTTTCTTTTTTCAAAATATATTTTATTTATCTGATAGAGAGAAAGAGAGGGAGGGAGGGAGAGAATGGGCACATCAGGACTTCCAGCCACTGCAAACAAACTCCAGACGTGTGCACCCCCTTGTGCATTTGGCTTACCTGGGTCCTGGAGAAGCAAACCAGGATCCTATGGCTTTGCAGGCAAACACCTTAACCACTAAACCATCTCTCCAGCCCTATTTATGCATTCTTCAAAACTCTCCACCAGGCTAAGCCACTGGTGTACAAAGCCTAACAACCAGAGTTCAATTCCCCAGAACCCATATAAAGCCAGATGCCCAAAGTGGTGCATGCATCTGGAGTTTGCAGCAACTGGAGGCCCTGCATGCCCATCCTCTCTGTCTGTCTCTCTTCTCTCTATCTCTCTCTGCTTGTACATAAATAAAAGTATTAAAACTCTCCACCATACTTTCCTAAAAGTCATCATGCAGTGAACAATTTGGAGTTTTCCTACAAGCCAGAAACCAGCAGATGCCCCTGCGCCAGGGGTGAGTGAGGGAGAAGCTTAGCCAACTTGATCTCCATGAAGTGGCATGAGTCCCGGAATGAACCGTGTTGCTCCCCGTGGGACAGCAGCCCTTTCTCCTCACCTCTTACTCCTATTTCTGCTCCTTTGGCAGAAGTGTTAATATTCTGTCTTGCCACCTGGCTCCATCATCAAAAGTAGAGGGGTCAGCCTTCCAAGGTACCTCATGTTCGACTAGCCAATTCCATTTTTGCCTTCAGCTTTGCAACACTTCGACTTAAGTTCCCAGATGGCTGCTTGTGCGGTAGAGGGTTGACTGCTGGCAATAAGCTGCTGGCTTTGGAAACCGTCGCAGGTATTTTATTGTAACAGAAGCAAGACAGCTTTGGCAAGGGAGCAATATAAACCTGGAGGGGAAACAGAAAACGACTTCTAAGTGCTGTAGAGAGGGCGCAGAACGGAGGGATGCAGCTTGGATTTGTAAAGCTCGGGCCTTTGCACAATCTGTTCCACAGGCTGGAACCTGCTTGGCTTCGGTTGATTCCTGAAGTGAGTTAAAGAACCCAAAGAGAGGAATGGAGCACTGAAGCTGAGCTATGGACTTGGGGACACGCGGGATTTGTACTTTGACCTGCTGTCCTTTTTAAAGGAAAACCTGCGGGGGCTGGAGAGATGGCTTACCGGTTAAGCGCTTGCCTGTGAAGCCTAAGGACCCCGGTTCGAGGCTCGATTCCCCAGGACCCATGTTGCCCAGATGCACAAGGGGGCGCACGCGTCTGGAGTTTGTTTGCAGGGTCTGAAGGCCCTGGTGTGACCATTCTCTCTCTCTCTCTGCCTCTTTCTTTGTCTGTCACTCTCAAATAAATAAAATTTTAAAATAAATAAATAAAATAAAAGGAAAGGAAAACCTGCAACTGACCTGGGCTTCTTTTGTCCACTTAACCAAAGATGGCCTTGAACTCCTGATCCACCTGTCTGTACTTCCCAAGTGCTGAGATAATAGGAGTGAGCCACCAGCCCTGGCTTTAAATAGACATTTCTTTTTAAAATTTTCTTTGCAGGCTGGAGAGATGGCTTAGTGGTTAAGAGCTTGCCTTTGAAGTCTAAAGACCCCGGTTCGAGATTTGATTCCCCAGGACCCACGTTATCCAGATGCACAAGGGGACGCATGTATCTGGAGTTGGTTTGCAGTGGCTGAAGGCCCTGGCGCGTCCATTCTCTCCCTCTCTCTCTGCCTCTTTCTCTCTGACTGTTGCTGTCAAATAAATGAATAAAAATCAACAAAAAAAATTAAAAAAATTTTTTCTTTGAATTTTATTTATTTGCAAGGGTAGGGGGTGGGGAGGAAAGAAGAGAGAGAGAATGGGTATGCCAGGGCCTCCAGCCATTGTAAGTGAACTCCAGATGCATATGCCACTTTGTTCATCTTGGCTTTACTTGGGTACTGGGGAATTGAACCCAGGTCGTCAGGCTCTCCAGCCCCTACACAGACATTCTTAATGAGTTTGTTAGGGTGACAAAAAATTTACCATCTCATCTTATATGTGAAGGGAGAAACCCCAGTCACCTCTGTAGTTTTGGGGTGAATTGTTACATTTGTTACAGTTGGGGCTTCAGAAAGGGAGGAGAACCTGTTACTGGTTTTAGTCTACTCTGTGGAGTCTTCACTCCAGAAGCAGAGCTCTGGGTTATTCTAAAACCTAACCAGCTAACCAGTCTCCCAGCTGAGATACGAAGCCTTGCAAATAGTGACCTTTCTAGCCCAATGACGGTGAATTGTCCAGCACCGACGTAAGTGTGCTACGATTTCCAGTGATCGGCTCGGTTATCTGCAGGTGAACTCTGCAGCCACTTCCAACCTGTGGCTGTAGCTCAGCTTATGTCTTTGGGTTCTCACAGAGAAACCAAAGCAGCCGAATAGATGCCATGATGAGAAGGAGTTTATTAGATTGGCCTGCACGATCACAGAATGGCTATCTTCAGGGGACAGCCAGGGGAACCAGTAGCTGCCCCATCGAAGATGCTGGAAACCTCCCAACCAAAGACAGATTTCAATAACACAGCCTGAAAGCCCCCACAATGCTGTAGGTGCCCGTCCACGTTCAAAGGCCAGTACCTGGAATCTGAGGCCCATGGCAGTAGAGGGCCCGAGCTAGCCCTTTCTTTGGCATTTTCATGCTGCCCAGGTGCCCAGCCTATTGGTGCTGCCCCCATTCAGGGTGGTCTTCCCCACTCTGTCTGCTGACCCCATGGCCCCCAGACATGTGTTTTACCAGTTCTCTAGGAAGCATTTAGTCCGCTCAGATTGACAAGCATCTTCCCAGGTGTGATGCTTTGAATGTAAGCCATAGCATTAGGTATTCGTATCAAGCCTCATACTGAATCCCCAGCGGGGGTGGGGGGAGCCTTTGAGAGGTGGAGCCTTGCCAGAGGAGGTGTGCCTCTGGGGGCAGGGGCAGGCCTTGCGATTTTTCTAGTCCCCGCCCTCCTTGCCAGAGCTTGATAGCTCATTCTGTGTCTGCCCTGCTATTGTGGAGATGTGATGATGCCCAGAGGTCTGCTCTTGCCACGGGTTCTCCACTGTTGTAGCTACCCTCTGGTTGCTGGGACAGAGCGCCTGGCCGATAGCAGCCGATAGGAGGGAAATTTTCCCTTTGTCTTACAGTCTCAAGGAAAAGTTTCCTGGTGGCAGGGGAAACCATGGCGTGACCAAAGGCTAGATGTCACTTGTGTTGATTTGATTGTGGGTGTATGTCCCCCATAGCCTGAGATTTGTTTTTTGTTGTTGTTGTGGGTTTTTTTTTTTTTTTTTTTTTGAGGGTCTCTCTCTAGCCCAGGCTGACTTAGAATTCACTATGTAGTCGGAGGGTGGCCTCAAAACTCACAATGATCCTCCAAACTCTGCAGCCCCATGTTGGGACTAAAGGCGTGCGCCACCATGCATGGTCTGAAGTTTTGCTTGCTTGTTTGTTTTATTTTGTTTTCTAAAGGTTTTATTTTTATTTATTAGTGACAGAGAGAGGGAGAAAGAATGGGTGTGCCAAGACTGTAGCCACTGCAAATGAACTCCAGACGCAACCTGGAGAATTGAACCTGAGTCCTTAGGCTTCACAGGCATGTGCCTTAGCCACTAAGCCATCCCTCCAGCCCTTATTTTTTTTTTTAATTTTTTGGGTTTTATTTATTTATTTGAGAGCGACAGACAGAGAAAGAGGCAGAGAGAGAGAGAGAGAGAGAATGGGTGTGCCAGGGCTTCGAGCCACTGCAAACAAACTCCTGACACGTGCGTCCTCTTGTGTATCTGGCTAACGTGGGTCCTGGGGAATTGAGCCTCGAACCGGGGTCCTTAGGCTTCACAGGCAAGCGCTTAACTGCTAAGCCATCTCTCCAGCCCTGTTTTGTTTTGTTTTTTGTTGTTGTTTTAAGTTTGAGCTTGCTACTTAGGTCTCCAGCAGCCTGTTGGAAGAGGTGTGTCTTTGCATGAGGATCACGAGTTTAGCCCTAAGGTGTTTCGAGAGCCAGATTGCGTTTTGGCTGTTGGTGCTTGCTGATGTGAGCTTCTCTCTCAGTGTCGGCCCCAGTGACATCTCCAGCAAGCCTCCACCTGCCAGATTGCCATCAACTGCGGGGCAGGCATTCAGAACACGTGAATTTATGGGGATATCTGATCCCAAACACACCTACCATGATGAAACTTCCATGGAGTCTGTAAACACAAGGAGCCCCTTTTCTGCCATAAATGTCTTCTGGTCTGTTGTGAAGAGAACTGCTCCATCCGCTTGCTAGGCCTGGAACCCTGCTATTAGATAGTGTCGCCAACAGATCGGGGTGCTCAGACTACTTGACTTGAGTAGCAAAGCTATGTGTAAGCGCTGTTATCCTGCATGGGTGCTCATGTGCACATGTGTATGAATGTGTTAGGAAGGGCACTACCCCTGGACCTGGGACCTGGCGATTTTGAGCAAAAATCTTGAAGGAAAAACATGTCTCAGGGCTGGAGAGATAGCTTAGCTGTTAGGGTGTTTGCCTGCAAAGCCTAAGGATCCAGTTCGCTTCCCCAGGACCCACATAGCCAGATGCACAAGGGGGGCGCATGCATCTGGAGTTTGTTTGCAGTGGCTAGAGGCCCTGGCATGCCCATTCTCTCTCTTTCTCTCTCTCACTCTCGCTCTCCCTCCCTCCCTCTTTCTCTCTCACTATCAAATAATATATATACATACATATATATATATATATATATATATATATATATATATATATATATATATTTAAAGCTTGAAAAATAAGATGTCTCAGTTTGTAGGTCTTTTCCTATCTGGTGAACATGTGGTCCAAACCCTCCTCTGAGTTGTTTTTGTAAGAGAAATGTCTCCTTTTGTGCTGGGGGCTTGTTCCGTGAGTGTTCAAGCCAAGTGTCAGATGACATCCCCACGGCTGGGTACCCAGTTCCATTCTGCCCTCGTGGCATTTTGAGGGAAGTATAGCCCGCGGAGCAGTATAGGTGCCTTGGGTATACAATTTTGAAATGGAGGGACATATTGATTTTGGCTTTTCCTGAAAGCGAATCTTATTTTGAGAACGACAGTTAACAGGGCTGGGGGCCATACCGCTTTCTCTTGGCAAGCGCTCAGGAAAGGTTTGAGACAGGGCAGCTGCCCCAGGTACTTGGCAGGACAGGGATACTTCAGAACTTGGTGCGGATAATTGTTTGAAACCCACATTTGCGTGGGAGCCGCAATGCAGGTGGAAGAGGGAGCTCTCTGTGAAGTGGGATCATCTTCATTGCCCAGTGTGATGGTGTTCCGAGTGTGGTGTGGCATGCCTGTGCAGGGAGAGTTCGAGGCAGATCCTCAGTGCTTAGTGAACACCAGCGCTCACCTGTGTTCGGAAATCATGAGGCCAATTCTCAGATCAAAACAAGCAGGCAGGGTTGGAGAGATGGCTTAGCGGTTAAGCACTTGCCTGTGAAGCCTAAGGACCCTGGTTCGAGGCTCAGTTCCCCAGGTCCCACGTCAGCCAGATGCACAAGGGGGCGCACGCGTCTGGAGTTCGTTTGCAGAGGCTGGAAGCCCTGGCGCGCCCATTCTCTCTCTCTCCCTCTATCTGTCTTTCTCTCTGTGTCTGTCGCTCTCAAATAAATAAATTTAAAAAAAAAAAAACAAAAAACAAGCAGGCAGCCAGGTGTGGTGGCACACACCTTTAATCCCAGCACCTGGGAGGCAGAGGTAAGAAGATCTCTGTGTTTGAGACTAGCCTGAAATGACAGTGAGTTTATAGTGAGACCCTACCTCAAAAAAATCAACGAATCAAACAAAAAAATACTGTTGGGGCTGGAGAGCTGGCTCAGTGGTTAAAGATTCTTGCTTGCAAAACCTGACAGCCTGGGTTTGATTCCTCAGTAACTGCATAATAAAGACAGATGCACAAAGTAGCATATGTGTTTGGAGTTTATTTACAGTGACAAGAGGCCTTACCCTTGTTATCCCTCCCTCCCTCCCTCCCTCCCTCCCTTCCTTCCTTTCTCTCATTCTCCCTTTCTCCTCTCTCTCTGTCTCTCTATCTCTCCTTGCAAATAAATAATATAAAACTAAAGCCATTTTTAAAATATTGTGTTAACTGAGTGTAGTGGCACATACCTTTAGTTCCAGCACTTGGGAGGCTGACATAGTAAGATTACTATGAGTTCAAGGCCAGCCTGGAACTACAGAGAAAGTTCCAGGTCGTCAGCCAGGGCTACAGTTGAGACCCTGACTTGAAAAACAATTAACAGTGCCGGGCGTGGTGGCGCACGCCTTTAATCCCAGCACTCCGGTCGGAGGTAGAGGTAGGAGGATCACCGTGAGTTCGAGGCCACCCTGAGAATTCACAGTGAATTCCAGGTTAACCTGAGCCAGAGTGAGACCCTACCTCGAAAAACCAAAAAAAAAAAAAAAAAAAAAAAGAAAAGAAAAGAAAAGAAAAGAAAAACAATTAACAACAACAAAGATATTATCTTGAGGGCCTGGGGAGATGGCTCGTTGTACTTGCCACACAATCACCGAGACCTAAGAGGGCCTGGTTCTCCCTGCTTTCAGTTAGTTCTCCAGCAGCCATCTTTTCCCATAGCCAAATATTAGAGTAGTTAAGCGATTACCTTCAGCTAAGATTTATTCAAGTTATGGCAAATGAGTTTCAAAACCTCAGGCTTTCCTTTGAAGCACTATAGGCTAAAGCCTGTCCGCTCCGAATTTGCTGGAAAAGCAGAAATTTCAGGCCCGCCTCAGACACACTGCAGTAAGTTTACATTTTATCAAGGGTCCCGGGCAATTTATAAACTAGAATATACCACAATGCTCTGGGTTAACTGTTGTCCTGGCAAGCAAAAATCTTAAGTAAATATCAAAGAGTAACACTTAAGGTAGAAGATCTCTCCCTGTTTTTAATACTATGGACTTCTAGGCTTTCCACACTCAAGAGACCCTACCTCAAAAAATCAAAACAAAACAAAAACAAAAAAGAGAGAGTGTACATGTACTATGAGTTTCTTGCTGAACCCAGAACTGCTATATCTGATCTGACTGCCTGACCCACAGGAGTAGTTACAGGCATGCATGGCTATACCCAGCCAGCTGTGTAAATGGCATGCTCCCCTGGCCTCCACACATGCACACCTACGTTTACACACATCTACAACACACACTCTCTTTTTTGTCTTTGTTTTTGTTTTGAGTTTTTGAAGTAGGGTCTCACTCTAGCTCAGGCTAACCTGGAATTCACTATGTAGTGTCAGGGTGGCCTCAAACTCACGACGATCCTCCTACCTTTGCCTCCCGAGTGCTGGGATTAAAGGCGTGCGCCACCACACCCGGCTACGCACACACTCTTGAGTGTGGATAGCCTAGAAGTCCATAGTATTAAAAACAGGGAGAGATCTCCTACCTTAAGTGTTATTCTTTGATATTTACTTAAGATTTTTGCTTGCCAGGACAACAGTTAACCCAGAGCATTGTGGTATATTCTAGTTTATAAATTGCCCAGGACCCTTGATAAAATGTAGACTTACTGCAGTGTGTCTGAGGCGGGCCTGAAATTTCTGCTTTTCCAGCAAATTCGGAGCGGACAGGCTTTAGCCTATAGTGCTTCAAAGGAAAGCCTGAGGTTTTGAAACTCATTTGCCATAACTTGAATAAATCTTAGCTGAAGGTAATCGCTTAACTACTCTAATACTTGGCTATGGGAAAAGATGTCCCAGGAAGGGAGATCCCAACAACAGACCTCGCCCACTTCAGGGGGTCCGTGTGGCCCCCTTTGGAGCTGAGAATTACCGACAGCTTTGGAAAATGAACTGGGTGGCAGCTCAGGCCCTGGGAGGAACTGCCAAGGTGCAGGGTGGGGTAGCAGAGCATGCACACGTCTTCTTGGGTGACTGTGACCAAGCCTGCTTTCCTGGTGAGGCTAATGCAGTTTCACAGGGGCTGTTTGCTGGCCTCCTGGGGGGCAGGTGTGCATGTGACAGTCACCTCAGCCTGCCCTTGTGGAAGGAGAGGCAGCATGACTATCTGAACCCCGTTCACATATGCCGGCCACATGCTCTGCGGTGAGGAGCGTGGTCTGGGCTCTTTTCCTTTCTGAAGGGCAGTGCATATTAAGTTTCACAGTAGACAGTGCAAGTTGCATGTCTTTGTGAGATGTTTGTAGACATTTGCAAATAAGCGGTCCTTTGGTGGCGGTGAGGGTCGGGGTGTTGAATGTGGTCCCGGCAGATCTCGCCAATAACTCCCCAGCTCTCGATCCCGCTTGAGGACTTCTCAAGGTCATGCTCTGACCTTGATCAAATCGCTTACGTCACACACCCAGCTTTCGCTCCACACAGTGGCTAGGAATGCCCACAAATCCGATTTTGTCTGTATCCCAGAGGTTGTTAGCGGCCTGGAGCCCCATGCATGCTGGTTAGACTCCAAGCTCAGGTGTTGATTCACTCCTCGGGAGCACCCTTCCTGTGGCCACGTGTTCCTGTAGTCTTCCATCCTTGCGTGTCTATGTCCTGCTTCCCTGAGAGAAGCACTTGACTGTGAGGAGTACACGTGGAAAGTTCAGGAATGTTCCAGAAATCAAGACGTGGTGTCATCTGTTACATCTAGAGCTGACTGGGCTGCAAAGTCACGGCAGAATTCTGAGCCTTTGGACTGCTGTCCCCCAATCCCCTTGCGACCCTTCTTCACCCTCCACCCCACCCCATTTCTCTTCCCTTGTCCTTCTATCCATGTGAGGATCCCAGTGACTGCCCTTGACAGGGTCCGGGCATGCTCAGCCATTGTGGATTTTCTGAGGATGGAAGAGAGAAGACCCCTTACAGAGTGACCCTTGCTACAGTGTCTACTGTCCGTACTTTCTTCCTCCCTACTTCCACCCCCCTTTTTTCTCTTTTTACTGCTGGATCATTTCTCTGCATGTCTAAGGGATCCCACAGCCTTGAAGGACACACACACACACACACACACACACACACACACACACAGGAAGCCTTTGGGGCCTGGCAATCATCCCTGATAGGCATGCTGTTCTGTATTCATGTGCCACATAACCACATTTCAGGAAGTGACTCACCACCTATATGCTAGAGTCTCATAAGACTAGGTCACCTAGGGCTGGAGAGATGGCTTAGCGGTTAAGGTGTTTGCCTGCAAAGCCAAAGGATCCTGGTTCGATTCTCCAGGACCCATGTAAGCCAGATGCACAAGGGGGCGCATGCATCTGGAGTTCATTTGCAGCAGCTGAAGGCTCTGGCACAACCATTCTCTCTCTTTCTCCCTCTCTCTCCTTCCTTTCCTCCACCTCTCTCAAATAAATAAATAAATAAGTTTTTTAAAAAATAGACTATGTTACCTAGGGCTGGGGAGATGGCTTAGTGGTTAAGGCACTTGCCTGAGAAGCCAAAGGACCCATGTTCGACTACCCATATCCCACATTAGCCAGATGCACAAAGGTGAGGCAAACACAAGGCTGCACATGCCCACTAGGTGGTGCAAGCTTCTAGAGTTTGATTTCAATGGCTGAGGCCCTGGCATTCCAATTCTCTCTGTGTGTTTCTCTCCCTCTCTCTCTCTCTCTCTTTCTTTCTGAAAAAAAAAAATGTTACCTAGTGACTTCACAGCCACCTTACTTAGAGGATCTGAGTTTGCATAAAGCTTTTTTTTTTTTTTCAAGGTAAGGTCTCACTCTAGCTCAGGGTGACCTGAAATTCACTATGTAGTCTCAAGGTGGCCTCGAAAACTCCTACCTCTGCTGGGATAAAAGGTGCGCACTGCCACGCCTGGCTAAGCATTTAATTTTTAAGGTGGTCTCAGCAGGCTGAGTCCTCTGTCCTTAAAGACTTTGCTGAGTGGGGGAAGAGCACTTTCTTTTAAGGGGCTTCTGGGGCCCAGGGAGCACGACTCCAAATTCCCACAGAACTAGATTATTCTACATTTCCTGACGTCGGTGGCTTTGTCAACCCACAATGAATCATTTCACACTCGCTGCCCTTTCTTGGAGTCGCTTCTCCGCTATACTCTAGAGCCAGTCCTTTAGGTGAGCGAGCTGGTACAAGTCCCAGGATGTTGCTCGGGCAGCTGGAAGGTGGCGATGGTCCCTCGTGCCTCCTCTGCTACTCTGGGGGGAGGGTGACAACGCTTCAAGATCTGCCATTTTCAAATAGAATGAGACATCGGGACAGAGGAAAGACGACTGGGAAAGAGGAAGATGCTCAGTGGGAGAAGGGACAAAAGGAGGGAATGAGATAGGAATACAAACCAAATTATAGTATGTTCGTGCATTAAAGTTCTCGATAAAAAATGTTTTTAGGGCTGGAGAGATGGCTTAGCGGTTAAGCGCTTGCCTGTGAAGCCTAAGGACCCCGGTTCGAGGCTCGGTTCCCCAGGTCCCACGTTAGCCAGATGCACAAGGGGGCGCACGCGTCTGGAGTTCGTTTGCAGAGGCTGGAAGCCCTGGCGCGCCCATTCTCTCTCTCTCCCTCTATCTGTCTTTCTGTGTCTGTCACTTTCAAATAAGTAAATAATTAATTAAAAAAAATGTTTTTAAAGGGGCTAGAGATAGGGCTCAGCAGTTTAGGGGCTTACCTGCAAAGCATAATGGCCTGGGTTTGATTCTCCAGCACCCATATAAAACCAGATGCAGAAAGTGGATATGGCTAGAGTTTGTTTGCAGTACCCAGAGGCCCTGGTGCACCTCATCTTTCCGTCTCTCTTTCTATCGCTCTCTGCTTGCAAATAAATAAATAATTTTGTTTGTTGGTTGGTTTATTTTTTTGAGGTAGGGTCTCACTTTAGCCTGGGCTGACCTGGAATTCACTATGTAATCTCAGTGTGGCCTCGAACACACGGCAATCCTCCTACCTCTGCCTCCCAAGTGCTGGGATTAAAGGCATGCACCACTGCAACCGGCTAAATAAATAATTTTTGACAGGTCACGCAGAGTTTTTGATCTTCATGGCTCAGACTTAATTAGAAACCAGACAGATTTCAATACCATGCAACATTTCTGCGACTTTCCCAACAAAGAGCTACCACCCCCTGCCCAGAATAACACTGTATTCATCTCTGCATGGATTGAGAGTGCTCTACAAGGAAGATGCTAGTTTATGGTAATTACCCTTGATGTAAATGCCCACTAAGGCTACAGAGAGTTGTGTGAAAAACGCACAGGTTTGGAGAGACTAGGTAAAAGCCACAGGGAAAATGTATGTACACTATAAAGTAATAATTCAAGATAAAAAAAAATGTGTGGCATAGTCATAGTATAATATATCCACATGTTTACAAAACAAAGATGTTTTAGCTCTGAGATCATAGGGTTCTCTGAACGGCCCCAGGTTGGAATGGTTGGGAAAGAGTTCACGGGAGAGGCTGTTGTGAACTTGAGCCTTGAGTCATAAGTAGGGTGTGTTCGGACATCGCCGGTGGGATGTCGGTTCCCGGAGAGTGAGTGGGGTGAAGACGTGGGGACATGGAGGGCGTGGGGTTGTGAGCTCAGCCCTGACAGGGAAAAGGACAGGGGACTTCCTGTTTCGCAGGTGCTTGCAGGTTACTCTGCTGTGGCCTGAACAAAAGAGACTGAAGAGATTTAGGCAAAATTGTGCAAAGAGTTGCAGGAAAGAGAAGCTGGGCTCAGTGCTTCCCGGCCCTTTCCTTTGCTTGGAAATGCACTTGCTTAACCCTGCCGGACCGCAAAGATCTGTGCGAGATCTACATTGACTTTAGGGGAGCAAAGTTTATTCCTGACTTTGTCTCACCCTTTCCCCTCAGATTTTAACATTTCTTTTTAATTTTTCTGTTTATTTTTATTTATTTATTTGAGAGCGAGAGAGAGAGAGAGAGAATGGATGCAACAGGGCCTCCAGCCACTGCAAACGAACTCCAGACGCGTGCGCCCCCTTGTGCATCTGGCTTACATGTGTCCTAGGGAATTGAGTTTTGAACTGGGGTCCTTAGGATTCACAGGCAAATGTTTAACTGCTAAGCCATCTCTCCAGTCCTGATTTTTAACATTTCTGAAGTAAGGGAGATAACCTCTTTTTAAAAATATTTTATTCGGGCTGGAGAGATGGCTTAGTGGTTAAGACGCTTCCCTGCAAAGCCCAAGGACCCAGGTTCAATTCCCCAGAACCCATATACAGCTAGATGCACAAAGTGGTGCAAGCATCTGGAGTTCGTTTGCAATGGCTAGCGCCTCTGGAGTGCCCATTCTCTCCTTTCTCTCTCTCTCTCTCTCTCTCTCTCTCTCTCTCTCTCTCTCTCTCTTTGCCTTTTTCTTTCTCTTCTCTCTCTCCCTCCCACTTTCTCTGCTCCCCACCCTCTGCTTGCAAATAAATAAAATATTTTAAAGCAAACAAGCCAGGCAGGTGGTGGCACATGCCTTTAGTCCCAGCACTCAGGAGGCAGAGGTAGGAGGATCACTGAGTTCGAGGCCAGTCTGAGACTACACAGTGAATTCCAGGTCAGCCTGGGCTAGACTGAGACCTTACCTCGAAACCCCTCCCCCTAAAAAGAAATTAATTCTGGGGCTCAGTAGTTAAAGGCACTTGTTTGCAAAGTCTGAGGGCCCAGGTTTAATTCTCCAAGACCCATGTGTAGCCAGATGCACAAGGTGGCACATGCACCTGGAGTTCATTTGCAGTGGCTGGAGGCCCTGGCATGCCCATTCTCTTTCTTTCTCTCAAATAAATATTTTTAAAGCCTCTTGTAAAACAAACCCTCATCCTCATTTCCCTGTAGTATCTTCCACTCACAGTGACATGTCACTTGCCTGTCTATGTTCCAGGATGCACTTAATGGAAATCAAGTATATCCCACCAGGTCCTCCTCACTGGTGCTCCCCATTCTTCCAGCCACCTGGGGCTCACCTGCTTAGTTGTCCCCAGAGAGTTCTGGGGACCTCCTCCCGTGCCAACCAAAAGAGGCATGTATAATGCTGGTGTCTAGTGATGGCTCCCCACTTCTGGATTCTAATGTGATCTCTACAGGATGTAATAAGCGGGTCCCACAGAGCTTCAGGCAGAACCAGTGGGTTTCCGTGGACAGTCTCGGGAGAGTTAACTAAAAGATGTCACAGTCTTTCACTGCACTAATGGTACTAAATCACACACATTACCTGAAGAGCATTAATCCTATTCACATGAGAGTACACATTGAAGCTGGGCGTGGTGGCGCACACCTTTCGTCCCAGCACTCGGGAAGCAGAGGTAGGAGGATTGCCGTGTGTTCGAGGCCACCCTGAGTCTACAGAGTGAATTCCAGGTCAGCGTGAGCTAGAGTGAGACCCTACCTTGAAAAACAACAACAACAACAAATGTATACATAAGAGAATTTGCTTCAACTCTGGCCTCAAATTTTAACAACAGAAACTCTGTCGTATGATGCATAGTGGAAGAGACTGGAGCTATTTACTCTAGAGAAGATACAATGGAAGGAGAATGATTATTTTATACTTCAGGGTGACACAGGTTCTAGAGTTAGTGCCCATAAGAAAAAGATATGCGGCTGGAGGGATGGCTTAGCGGTTAAGGCACTTGCCTGCAAAGCCAAAGGATCCCAGTTCGATTCTCTGGGACCCACATGAGCCAGATGCACAAGGTGGCACAAGCATCTGGAGTTCGTTTGCAATGGCTGGAGGCCCTGGCGTGTCCATTCTCTACCCCCCTGCCCCGCCTCTTTCTGTCTCTCAAATAAATAAATAAAATATTTTTTTTTTTAGGGCTGGAGAGATGGCTTAGTGGTTAAGCACTTGCCTGTGAAGCCTAAGGACCCCGGTTCGAGGCTCGATTCCCCAGGACCCACGTTAGCCAGATGCACAAGGGGGCGCACGCATCTGGAGTTCATTTGCAGTGGCTAGAGGCCCTGGCGCGCCCATTCTCTCTCTCTCATTGCCTCTTTCTCTCTCTGTCTGTCACTCTTAAATAAAAATGAACAACAACAAAAAAAAATTTTAAAAAAAATATTTTTTTTTAAAAAAGGCATGGAAGACACTTGGCTTCATAAAACTACACTTTTCCCATGCCTCACACTGTCCGTGGATGGAGTGGCTGTTGTCTGAAGTACCAAGGCCACCAGAGATGCTGCAAACATTGTTTCTGATCTGACAGGAGCCTGGCTGAAAGGCCAACAGGAAGCCAGTTACACAAGTGAAATGGTGGATCAACAACACTAAGCCTGAGAGAGGGTGGGCATCTAGAGAAGGTGCCAACAGAAGATAGGATGGGCAGGAAAGAGGAGGGTGTGATCCCATGCAGGAAAAGATGGCAGAGAAAGAGAAAACTCACCTTGGCAACCCCTGCTACCTGCATGGAAGGGGGGAACCAGGCACTTGGTGGCAATCTTTGGGAGAAACCTCCATTGTGTGAGAGAGACATCTTATTATCTTTCCCCATGCCCAGCCCCTTGCCCACGGGCACATGACTTACATTGGTCTATGACAGTACCTTCCTGACACTTCAGAGCCAGGGAAACAAAAAGCTAGTCCCAAACCACCACATTTCCATTAAAATTTGAGGTGTTCTTATATAAGGGAGAAACTAAAGGATGACTTTTCTAATCACATAATTATACATATGCAAATTTACCACTACACATCCTGGTGAAACGTGCACTTTCAAGCCATAGTACCCTGTAATGTACAGCCTTTGGAGTCCTCGTTTTTTTTTTTTTGTTGTTGTTGTTTATTTTTATTTATTTATTTGAGAGCGACACAGAGAGAGACAGAGAGAGAGAGAGAAAGAGGCAGAGAGCAAGAGAGAGAATAGACGCACCAGGGCTTCCAGCCTCTGCAAACGAACTCCAGACGCGTGCGCCCCTTTGTGCATCTGGCTAACGTGGGACCTGGGGAATCGAGCCTTGAACCAGGGTCCTTAGGCTTCACAGGCAAGCGCTTAACCGCTAAGCCCTGGAGTCCTCTTTCACTCGACATGGCACATTTGTGATTTGTCCACATCCCTGCGTGTGTGAACAGCCCATTCCTGTGTGCTGGTATGTGGCATCTGTTTAGATGGGACAATGCGTGTGAATCCCCTCATTTCTAGCATGTGCTGTTATATCAAATCCATGCAACTTCATATGCAAAGGGGGGGGCATGCCTCCTCTTTTCTCAAACACGGCCTGATAATTAGTTCTCTCATATGTGGGCTCTGCTCTTAATTATACCTGATTGTCATGCTTTTTTTTTCCTTTTTGGTTTTTTGAGGTAGGGTCTCACTCTAGTCCAGGCTAACCTCCTAGAATTCACTATATAGTCTCAGGGTGGCCTCAAACTCACAGTGATCCTCCTATCTCTGCCTCCCGAGTGCTGGGATTAAAGGTGTGCGCCACCACGCCCAGCTCTGATTGTCATTCTTACCATATCTCCTAAACATTGAAAAAATATGAGAAGCATTTAGATGGAGTATGCACGTTTTCATTTGCTTTGCCTGCAAGTACCAGCATCAGATTTTTGTCTGTTTTGAATACAGATATCATTTCTGTCCCATTATTACACACTGAAACATGTTTAAATTCTTCTTGAAGAAAACTTGTCAATATCTTTAAGGGAAATCAGTCACTGTTCTAATATCATACTTTTACTAAATTGTAATTATTATATGCATGTGGATGCCAGAATTTAGAGTCTGCTTTAAGGTTCTGCTTTCAGTTTAAAATTGGACCTGTTCCACTAAGTGTCTATGGTAATAATTTTGAGATATCTATGCCAGCAGATAGAGCTATATCACAAGTGCTGCATGCTGAAGTTCAGGGTGGAGTAGAAAAGGGAATATCATAAAACAGGGTGATTTGAAACAATTATTTGATAGGAATGTCCATATTGATAACCTCTGTATACCTTTGATTTATGATCTGGTAAAAATAACATTTGAAGAAAGAAAGCCTCCTTGGATTTTATATGACCTCAGTTGAACGCTTGTGGGCTGCCGATCACAGTGTGGAGATTCACTCTGAGACTCAAAGTTGACCTCCAGGGCTGGCAAACTGAATTGGTTGATGCTTTTTAATGGTGGCAGCCTTAACTCACTACATCCTTAACTAAAGAGCGGTGGTTCTGGCTGTCGATCTATAACCACAGCTTTTGGAACGTGAATGAACTCTTTAAACATTCTGTTATGGATGCCAGCTTCTGCTATATTCCTTTCTTACCCATAAATAAAATGTAGTTTCATCAAAATCTGAAATCAGGGCTGAAGAGATGGCTTAGCAGCTAAGGCGGTTGCTTGCCTAAGGACTCGTTTTCAAATCTCCAGGTCCCAGGTAAGCCAGATGCACAGTGACGCAAGTGAGCAATGTTGCACATATGTACAAGGGGGCGCGCGTGTCTGGAGTTTGCTTGCAGTGGCTCTCCCAATTCATTCTCTCTCTCCCTCTCAAATAGATAAAAAGTCTGAAAACAAAGCGTGTGTGTGCACACACACACACACACACACACACACACACAATCTGAAAGTAAGTCTCTTGGAACTTAAATGAGCCCAGAGCCATCTGGAAGGGGAAAAAGTGAGTAAATAGCTAAGAATTTTTGAAAACTAAGAACCACAAAGGCAGGCCTTTGTTCTCACCAGACAGTAAATCATATTTTTTTTAAATTAATTAGTTAATTAATTTATTTGAGAGCTACAGACACAGAGAGAAAGACAAATAGAGGGAGAGAGAGAGAGAATGGGCGCGCCAGGGCCTCCAGCCTCTGCAAATGAACTCCAGACGCGTGCGCCCCCTTGTGCATCTGGCTAACGTGGGACCTGGGGAGCCGAGCCTCGAACCGGGGTCCTTAGGCTTCACAGGCAAGCGCTTAACCGCTAAGCCATCCCTCCAGCCCAGTAAATCATATTTTAGAACTCTAATAATTGAAGTAGTGTGGCACAGGAAGTGACAGACGAGTGGGGCATAGTAGAGAATCATAACAGGCTTTGGATACATCAAGAAAGTTCCCGTGGGCTGGAGAGATGGCTTAGCGGTTAAGCGCTTGCCTGTGAAGCCTAAGGACCCCGGTTCGAGGCTCGGCTCCCCAGGTCCCACGTTAGCCAGATGCACAAGGGGGCGCACGCGTCTGGAGTTCATTTGCAGAGGCTGGAGGCCCTGGCGTGCCCATTCTCTCTCTCCCTCTTTCTCTCTGTGTCTGTCACTCTCAAATAAATAAAAAAAATTTAAAAAAAAAAAGAAAGTTCCCGTATGGAAAGGAGACATTTCAAGATAAATAAATCTCATCAGTAAATATTTTTGAAATCATTAGTTAAAAGTTTAAGTAAAATGTATAAAGTTAGATTCTGTCTTAAAACCTTCAGAGAAATAAATTCCAGATGGGATTTAAAAAAAAAATAAAAGCTAAACATGAGGAGATCTTGGAGAGTAGTGGAACGTGGGATGTTTTTATCATCTGAGGAGGGGCAGTCTGCACACGTGGAATGACCATTGAAGTCATGAAAAAGACAAAGATAAATTGTCCGTATGACAGTACACAAAAAAGTTGAAAGTTGAGTCAGGCGGATGGCTTGGGGGTGTTGGGAAAGTAACTCACTTTTTCCTCTGTGGGCTACCTCCCATGAGCGCATTTTTATGACAGTGTGTCCACATGTTGCGTGATTCTCTCAATGTGTTCGCCATAGCGTGTACGTTACGGTAAACACACACAAATTACAGCTGCTGCGATCATTTTCCTTGCGCACAGTGACTCACATTTAGAAAATGTGGCTGCATGTCTGAATGCATTTTTGTAGAATGTTCTCGTGTTCTGAAAAGCATTGTCTTTCTTTCAATATTTTATTTGTTTACTTATTCATGAGAGAGAGAGAGGCAGGTAGAGAGGGAAAGAGAGAATGGGTGCGCCAGGGCCTCTAGCCACTGCACACAAACTCCGGACGCATGTGCCACCTTGTGCATCTGGCTTTACATGGATACTGGGGAATCGAACCAGGGTCCTTAGGCTTTGCAGGCAAGCACCTTAACCACTGAGCCATCTCTCCAGCCCCAGCACTGTTTTGTTTTGTTTTGTTTTGTTTTTTTGTTTTGTTTTTCGAGGTAGTGTCTCACTCTGGCTTAGGCTGACCTGGAATTCACTATGGAGTCTCAGGGTGGCCTTGAACTCTCAGCGATCCTCCTACCTCTGCCTCCCGAGTGCTGGGATTAAAGGCGTGTGCCACCATGCCTGGCTGGAAAAGATTCTTGATAGGACTTTTGGTCTTAGCACATGTGTTACTACGGTTTGTTTTGTGGTCTAACACAATTATCCTAGAAAATGGTCCATGTGTATGAAGGTATACTGTGCTATTGAACGGAGTGTGTGGAATAGGTAGTTTGGTTCATTCGGCCCATGGTGCTGTTTGAGTCTGCTGTTTTCCTACTGATTTTCTGTCTGTACACTGCCTATGGTCAAAAACTGGCATGTTGAAGTCCTCAACTGTAACATTGCTTGCTCTTCCCTTTGGTTCTATTAATATTTACTTTATATCTTAAGTGCTTTGGAATTGAGTGAAACAAAAATAGAAAAGATCAGTGAAACTATGAGTTGGCTTTTTGAAAAAGATAAACATTTAGCAACACTACAAAATAAAGATTCAAACAAATAAGACTGTAAATGAGAAAGGAGATGTCATAACTGGCATCACAAAAATTAGAAATACCATAAAAATACAAAAGATTCCAAGGGACTATGAATCATTGTGCCAATTTATAGAATGTAGATTAGTAAGCAACTTTCATATGTCCATACTCCTGAGTGTATTATAGCATTATTTATAATATATAAGATATGTAGTCACATCTATGTGTCTATTAATGAATAAATTAAGACAATGTGGTATATGTTTATAACAGAATACTAGTGAGCCTTTTACTTATTTTTTATTTCTTTTAAATATTTTTATTTATTTGAGAGAGAGAAAGAAGAAGAGAACTGGGCATGGTGGCACACGCCTTTATTCCCAACACTCGGGAGGCAGAGGTAGGAGGATCACTGAGAGTTCAAGGCCACCCTGAGACTCCGTAGTGAATTCCAGGTCAGCCTGGGCCAGAGTGAGACCCTACCTTGAAAAACCAAAAAAAAAAGAGGAAGAGAGAGAGAATGGATGTGCCAGGGCCTGTAGTCACTGCAGATGAATTCCAGACACATGCGCCACCTTGTACATCTGCCTTCCACGGGTCCTGGGGAATCAAATCAGGATCCTTAGGCTTTGCAGGCAAGCACCTTAACCTCTAAGCCATCTCTCCAGCCCTAGTAAGCCTTTATTTAAAAAATTGTTTGAGGCTGGATGTGGTGGCGCACACCTTTAATCCCAGCACTTGGGAGGCAGAAGTAGGAAAATCACCATGAGTTAAAGGCCACCCTGAGACTCCATAGTGAATTCTAGGTCAGCCTTTGCTAGAGTGAGACCCTACCTCGAAAAACCAAAAACAAAAAAAAAATTGTTTGAGAGATAAAGAAGCAGAGAGAGGGAATGGGCACACCAGGGCCTCTAGCCACTGCAAACAAACTCCAGATGCATGTGCCACCTTGTACATCTGGCTTACGTGGGTACTGGGAAATCAAACCTAGGTCCGTTGGCTTGGCAGACAAGCGCTTTAACTGCTAAGCCATCTCTCCAGCCCCCTAGTTAGCCTTTTAAGAGAAGGAAATCCTCACATCTATGATATGGATGGACCTAGAGTACCTTATGTCAAATGAAATAAACCAAACACAGGAAGAAAAATAGCACATGATCCTGCTTACACATGGAATAAAAAAAAATGAACTCAGGAAAGCAGAGAGTAGAATGGTGTTGCCGTTTTGTGAAGGATGGGCGAGATGTTCGTGAAAAAGTACAAAATTTCAGTTAGAATGAGTAAAATCTGGGGATCTATTTTGCAACATGAGCTAATATATTACATAGAGGAAAGTTGTTGAGCTAGTAGATCTTAAGTAGATTAAAAAAAAGATAAGAACGTGAGGCAATGGACTTTATCTGTTTATCATTTCACAGTGCATATGTGCACGCAAGACATCGCATTGTCTCTGCACTGTAAATACATCTTACCTTAATGAAGTTGTAAAAATATGACGAGTCCCAAAAAAGGAAGAAAAAAGTGAAGAATTTGCTTTCTAATCACTAAATGGTGGAACACAGATTCAAACTCAGGTCTGCCAGTCCAAGTGTGCTGTCTGGATCTATCTTACATCCCACAGGGAATGCCACACAGGAAGAGTTTCCTGGCCAGAATCCAGCCAGTTCCTCAAGCAGGGAGCTCTTCCATCTCTTAACTCTCTCTGCACGAATCTCCTTGGCCCAGGAAGCTCTTCCTCCGTTTCTCCCAAAGCTTGCACTTACTCACAAGTGACAGACTCATTTCCCTAGCAAGTTTTACAAGCCCACATCGCAGGTTTTCAGTGGTTAGTGACCATTACTACCTCTAATAGTGACTTTCCTAAGTTGCAAGCACATGTCAAAAGAAGGCAGTGCTAATAGCAGAGTAAGGATGAAAAACCTTCCTGTCTGACATGTAACCCCGGCCGTTGTCCATTGGTCTTTTATCCCATGATGCACCTTGCCTGATATCCCTCAACTGTTCTACGGACAAGGCCATCCTTTGCAGATCTAAACCTCACTACATCAAGAAAGACACATCACCTACTAGGTGAAGGCACCCGTTGGAAATGGTGTGTCTGACCGAGGAGATGCGTGGGAACACGTCCCTCCCCAAGACCTATTAGGTGAAGTGCACAGCGCCAGTGCCTGCTGTCTTTAGTTCAGAAGACGCCTCTGTCCACATGCTCAGCTAACAAGAGTGACATCCCTGGTGCTCTGAGAAAAGGAGGGTGTGCCACCATGTCAACAACGGGCTCTGAGCACTGGTCAAATACAAGTAAGAGTGGACAGAGAGGAAGCAGTCCTCCCCTGGGAATGCACCTTCAGCAGCCGGGGTGAAGACCAAATAAAAGAGGCTCTAACCTCTACTGGAGCTTGTGAGGAGACACGTGGGCAAAATGATGGCACACAATGCCACCCGGCTCTTTGACCTAGAGACCATCACTGATCACTGGGGGTGGGGGGAGTTCTGGCTCTTAGCTGCAGCTGGCTGTCACATAGGATCCCACCCTTGGGCAACAGGTACTGGCAAGTGACCAGGTGTGAATCGCTGCCCACTGAGCGGGCCTCGTGTCCAATCAGAGCACCGTTGGTTCCCCCCATAACTTACGTGTCACTGTTGCGCCCGTGGGTACACCTTTGCTCACTGGATGACATCACTTGCAGGATCCACTGGTTTCTTTCCACTCAGAAATACTGTGGCTCACATAATAGTTGAGTGTAGCCGCGTGCATTTGCCATCCCCGCACAGGGGAGGAGGAGATGAGAGGGTCCCGGCGGCACTCTGGCTAGGCACCAGTCAAATGGCGGAGGTATAGGTTCAGTAGGAGACCCTGTGTCACAAAATAAGGTGGAGAGCAAGTGAGTAAGACATTGACCTGTGGCTTGCACACACATCTGTGTCCACACACACATGTGTCCCACACATGTGCTGGAAGTTAATGAGTGATGCTAAGCATAGTGGCTCATGCCTTTAATCCCAGCACTGGGGAGGCAGAGGCAGTAGAATCACCATGAGTTTGAACCCAGCTTGAGACCATGTAGTAAATTCCAGGTCATTCAGGGCTAGCGTGAGATCCTATCTCCAAATAAATAAACAAACAAACAAACAAATACAGAATAGCCAACTGATCAGCTTGGCTCAGCAACTTTAGCTTTTAGATTTAACTTAGATATACACGGGTTCTTTTTTTTCAAGGTAGGGTCTCGCTCTAGCCCAGGTTGACCTGGAATTCACTACATAGTCACAGGGTGGCCTCACACTCAAGGCAGTTCTTCTTCTACCTCCACCTCCTGAGTGCTATGATTAAAGGGGTGTGCCACGCTGCCCGGCAGAAAGAAAAAAAGAAAAGAAATATTGTGAGGCCAGGCGGGTGGCTCATGCCTTTAATCCCAGCACTGAGGAGGCAGAGGTAGGAGGGTTGCCATGAGTTCGAGGCCACCCTGAGACTCCATAGTGAATTCCAGGTCAGACTGAGCTAGAGTGAGACCCTACCTCGAAAAGAAAAGAAATATTGTGGCTTAGTATACCCCAAAGGGTCATTGGTAAGGGCAAGAAGCGAAAGTGACACTGATGACTGAAGTTTATGAGGGCAGAACAGGCAGGACTGTCTACGTTGCCCTCAAGATGCTTCCTCACCAGCCCGAGATGGTGAGGCACACCTGTAATTCTAATATTTTCCAGGTGGAGACGAGAGGATCAGATGTTCAACACCATCCTGCAGTATGTAGTGAGTTCAAAGCCAGCCTGAACCACATGAAACCTTTGCACAAACATTTCTGCCAGACCTTTAGGTTAGATTCAGCCAATCAAAAGTTCTCTCTGACAACTGTCTCATTCCAGCCAGTGTGGCTGCTGTCACTGAAGTGCAGTGACTCCAGCCTTTCCCAAGATCCCCGCCAGTATATGCCTGAACCCACAGACAGCACTGAACCCTAAGCATGCAGTGTGGGCTTCCCCCCCACCTCAATCTATGCACATATTTGATAACTTTCTATCTTAAATATATTTTATAGAGAATTTTAATACATGAGTATGCTGCAGTTTGACCATAATACTCCATGTTACCCTTTCTTTAAAAAAAAACTTATTTACTTGAGAGAGAAAGAGAGAGAGAGAGAGACTGAGTGTCCCAGGGCCTCCAGCCACTGCAAGTGATGACATTCGGCTTTATGTGAGTACTGGAGAATTGAACCTAGGTCCTTTGGCTTTGCAGGCAAGCACCCCAACCTCTAAGCCATTTCTCCAGCCCCACATCACCCTTTTTGTTGTTGTTGTTGTTGTTTTATTTATTTGAGAGCTAGAGAGAGAGAGAGAGAATGGGTGTGCCAGCGCTTCCAGCCACTGCAAAAGAAATCCAGATGCGTGCGCCCCCTTGTGCATCTGGCTAATGTGGGTCCTGGGGAGTCGAGCCTCGAACCAGGGTCCTTAGGCTTCACAGGCAAGCGCTTAACCACTACCATATCACCCTTTCTTGACTGCCTCCCCCACTCCCATTCCGCTGGATCTCCTCTTGTTTCCAAGTAGCTTTTCTTTTTTAATGTCTCTTTTTTTTCTTTTATTATTATTATTGTTATTTTTGCTCCTCTACCACCTATGTCAAAATGTTAATAGGCTTTACGGAGGTCTTGCACCGTGAGGTCATGCATGCACCAACCAGTCACCTCATGTCTGGGGGATTCTGTAGCAAAACACTCCATCCCACCTGCTGGCTCTTAGATTCTTCCCGCTCCCCCTTCTGAGATGTCCCCTGGGCCTCGCACGGATAGCCCAGCATAGACGGTGATTGTAAGTCCCCAAGTTTCAAGTCTAACAGCAAAGGCAGCAGAGTTCTCTCTCCTTTGCTGTGCCAACGAGACTAGAAGACCCCTCTGCATGGTCCTCGAGAACACTGAACTTTTCACTTCCAGGAGCCGTGTTACGTCTCTCTGTGTCCTATCCAAATGGCCAGCAGCATGGCTCAAGCACTCTGGAGCCACGATCGAGTCAAACCAGGGCCGCTTGAGCTCAGCTCTGCGATGCCTGAGCAGTCCGGTCACTGCTGCCGGTGACGTGGCTGCCGGGCAAGGTAGCCTGTACCGCAGGGATGCGCTGCCCGGACGGGGAGGGGACAGCCCCTGCCCCGGCAGGACACGGCAGGATGGCTGGGGATTTTGTCACGCTCCTCAGAGCACTGAGCACTTTCTGAGTTGTTCACTTCGGGAGTTTTTTCCATTGAATATTTTCGGAGCATGGGTGAGGGTGGGAAACTGAGATCACGGAAAGAGAAATCTCAGATAAGGGGTACTACTGCGCAGCTTGCAAAGTGATTACAGATCACAGCTGGGAACCACCTCTCTCATCTTATCATGGAGACATTAGACAGGACTATTTTTAAAACGAGCCAGGAAATCTTACATAATTAAAGTGTAAAAAAAATGCCTAACATGCAAGAAGTAAGACGGCAGGGTTAGGGTGCGTTTTTTTTTCTATTCAGATTGCAATGCATAAGTAGCATTTCTCTCTGTTATAAAAATGCCTATTTCTAATATGTTTAAATGATGTGGCCTTAAATTCTAGTCACTTCATCATCTTTGTTCGTATAATCTCAGCTGAAAGGAATGGCATGCATCATTTGTGAAAGGGACGAAATTGTGTTGATATTTTAGAAATTATATTAAAGCTGGTTAAAAGACATTCACAGAGTAATATATTAAAATAGCTTTGTTTTCATCGAAAGCATACTAAAATTATCTTCAGCAGGTCTTACGGGTTTTAAATTTTATTATAAAAGCTTGAGTCCATGAGGCTTGGGGAAACTAAAAGAGGGAAGGAGACTGTTTCCACAAAAGCACAAGTTGAATGGCAACGAGCAACAGAAGCTTCGCTCTGTTCGGAGGCTAAAGCCCAGCGGCCAACCAGGCTGGGTTTTCCTGGGAACTCTGAGGGTGAGTCCTTCCTGTACCCCCCTCTCCGTGCAGCCAGTGGCTGGAGGCAGTCCATGACCTGTCTTTATCTCCAGACACTCCAGCCTCCACCTCCATTCCACCTCCATTTTCACATGCCTTCTTTCCCCATACCATCCTTTTCTGCATCTCAGTGTTCCTTTCTGTCTTTCAAGGACACTCCTTGGATTGAAGAACCAGCCCAATTTTGTATGATCTCAAGTTAATCTCTATTTACATCTTCAAAGACTGCTTCATGACACATTCTTTTAAGAATTTTTGCTGGGGGCTGGAGAGACGGCTTAGCGGTTAAGCGCTTGCCTGTGAAGCCTAAGGACCCCGGTTTGAGGCTCGGTTCCCCAGGTCCCACGTTAGCCGGATGCACAAGGGGGCGCACGCGTCTGGAGTTCGTTTGCAGAGGCTGGAAGCCCTGGCGCGCCCATTCTCTCTCTCTCCCTCTATCTGTCTTTCTCTCTGTGTCTGTCGCTCTCAAATAAATAAATAAAAAATGAACAAAAAAAAAAAAAGAATTTTTGCTGGGCGTGGTGGCGTGTACCTTTAATCCCAGCATTTGGGAGGCATAGGTAGGAGGATTGCCGTGATTTCGAGGCCACCCTGAGACTACAGAGTGAATTCCAGGTCAGCCTGGACTAGAGTGAAACCCTACCTTGAAAACCCAAAGAATGAATAAATAAATAAATTGGCCATGATGGGGTCCATGCCTTTAATCCCAGTACTCGGGAGGCAGAGGTAGGAGGATCGCCATGAGTTCAAGGCCACCCTGAGACTACGTAGTTAATTCCAGGTCAGCCTGGGATAGAGTGAGTCCCTACCTCGAAAAACCAAAAATAAAAAAAATAAATAAGCTGGCAGCTGGAGAAATGGCTTAATGGTTAAGGCACTTGCCTGGGAAATCTAAGGACCCAGATTCAGTTCCCCAGGACCCATATAAGCCAGATGCACACAGTAGCGCATGTGTCTGGAGTTCATTTGCAGTGGCTAGAGGCCCTGGTGCGCCCCTTCATTTTCTCTGTCTCTGTCTCTCTCTGTAATAAATAAATAAATAATAAAAATAAAACATTTAAAAAAAAATAAAAGCTGAGTATGATGGCATGTATTTGGAATGTCAGTGCTGGGACAGTGGCGACAAGAAGCTATCCCTGGGGTTCACTAGGCAGCCACTCTAACCTTAGCATCCAGGGCAATGAGAGACCCTTTCTCACAAAGAACCAAAACACTCAGGTTGCCCTCTGACCCTGCACATGAAGGCTTGTGCCATGAAGGCTTTTGCCCGTGCCCCCTGGGACACCAGCACAGGCATGAAAACCTCATCCTTCCTGGCATTCCTCAGGACGTGTCCTCTGTGTTCAGTGGCACATGACTATCACCTCTACTAATTTCCAAGCCTGAAACTGGTGCTCTTAGAAGCATGCCCCTGAAGATAGCTTCATGCCTAAAGCATTAACAACAGGGGGAAAATTCATCTGTAGAGGGTTGCTAACACCGTATCCAGGGTGTTCCCCAAAGCCCACACCTGGCCCTGCAGCCATCTGGTGAGTTATGTGTCTCTGCCCCTGAATGGGACTGCTGCCATCCTTATAAAGCTCCAGTATGGGTGAGGCGTGGGTGCAGTTTGTCCTTAATCTGGGAAAACAGTCCCCCAGTGGAGTCCCTGGGGTCCATGAGAAGCCGCTATGTGTGTGACCAGGGCTCCATGGAAAGCTCACTCATGTTTTCCCCAGTTCAAGAGAGTCGTATGTTTTTGTTTCCCTTTCCCCTTCCAGATGCTTCCAAACCGCATTCTTCTTAGCGTGCAGTTCACAACTCGAACTTTCCATGGTGTTTGTTTGGCCAGGCTGACTACGGCTTAGATTTTGTGTTTGGATTTTTTTTTGTTTTTCTCTGTTGGCTCTAGGGGATTCCAAGACTGGTGGGTTCTGTCTGCCAGATAGTTCTTAATATTCTCACACATGTAAGCCAAAAATCTATACCTGCCCTCACCTGAAGCCAGGTTATCCAGAACAGGGGGCCCGTGGTTTGGGCCTGGGTTTTTGTCTCCTAGAGTTGAGGTGCCAATGTGGCTGCAGCAGTGTTCCCTAGACTCTACAAACATAGTACTGCTCACTCTCTTGCTCTGTGTGCAGACATTGTCTCAGGTAGCCCAGGCTGCCTCAAACTCACTGTGTAGCTGGGAATGACCTTGAATTCCCCATCCTCCTCCCAAGAGTTGGGGTTACAGGTATGAGTCAACACACTCCCTCCATACTGTTGGTTTTCTTTTGGCGTCGTGATATGTTGAAAAGGGGAACAAAAAACAACGAAGGTTTTGACACTCTTGTCTGAAAAGTTTGGGACAGGCAGATGCTTGCCAAACCTGACGGCCGGGATAAAGCCAGACCCACAAAGTGGTGCATGTGTCTGAAGGCCAGTTACAGTGGCAGGAAGTTCTGGCATGCCCATTCTGTCTTTTTCTTTCTCTCTGCTTGAAATAAATAAGGTTGTTTTTTTGTTTTTTTTTTTTTGTTTGTTTGTTTTTGAGGTAGGGTCTCACTCTATCCTAGGCTGACCTGGAGTTCACTATGTAGGCTCAGGGTGGCCTCGAACTCACAGCGATCCTCCTACCTCTGCCTCCCGAGTGCTGGGATTAAAGGCGTGCGCCACCACGCCTGGCTCAATAAGTTTTTATAAAAAAAAATAATAAAGCAATAAAAATAAAAAAGGCAAAAGGCAAGGTGAAGGTTGCAAGGGCTTGTACCAGGTGGAAGAGAAAACAGCTATTCTAACTAGTTCAGAGGTGTTGTAGATGCCAAGAGAGGCAATAATTCCTTCACGTGCACTCACCTGACTTGTGTGTGAGCTGCCCGCGTGTGTTCTAAGATACTAAGGGGCAGCTCCTCCTGTCGTCTCGCTGGGATGGCCTGCTAGTCTCCTGCTTGACCTCTGAGCCGACTCTAGTACTTCTGGAACAAGTCCTAGTGTTCTGCTCAGGCCAGAATGCTTGCAGTTGCTCTTGGAGATGGAACGTCAGCCCCTGGCCTGGAGAATGTGGAAGCAAAACAGAATGCACCCACTGGTCTTTGTCTTCTCCTCCTCTCCTCCTTCTCTTCCCTCCTCTTCTCCTTCTCTTCCTCCTTCTTCCTTCCTTCCCTCCCTCCCCCCTGACCTGCAAGTAGCTGGCTGTACTCACTGTCCACACTAGAGCGACACCCCCAGCATGAGCACACGACACCCCATCCTCCTTAGCACATGCTTTCAGTGCACACCTGCAGCCCTCCAACACTTCTGAGCCTCAAAGTGCCATCAAAGGCTCTGTCCCCAAGGCTCATTTGCCTTAGCTTTTTATCTGTTTTATCTTTTGGCCGGCCTGGAATTCATAATGTAGTCTTAGGGTGGCCTCGAACTCATGGCACTCCTCCTACTGCTGCCTCCCGAGGGCTGGGATCAAAGGCATGTGTCACCATGCCCTAGTGCCCTACCTCTTTAAGACATTGATTTGGTTTTGGAACCCCTTCCTAACTGTCCATGTGAACTTGATTTTGCTAGGTAGCCCTTTCCCTAGATTCAGCTGGGTTCCCTTTGCCCCATACCTGCTACAGAATTAGTTCTGACCACTCCCTTTGTGAACTCACCTTCTGGAGGGTTCTAGCCAGGACAGAGTAGCAGATAAGTTGAACTGATGGGCCTCTGGTTCCCTTGCACAGTTTTGAAGGGGGCTGGCACTTACTAGCATTGACTGTATGCCAGGCAGGAACCCAGCCGTCTTAACCCATTATCCAGTTTTACCCTCCAGCAGCCCTATAGCCGGCTGACCTATGGAGTTAGTTTCTGAGGCTAAGCACCTTCCCCAAGACCCAGATAACATTTGCTGAGACCCAACCCAAGGGCAGTCTGGATCCTGGCAGTTGAGTTTCAGCTGGATCTTCATAAAGCTCTCTTGTGTGCGTAGCGCTGGGCGTCAAATCAGAGCCTCGAGCATGCTAGGCAGGCATTGTACCACTGAGCTCCAGCTCTGACTCATAAACTTCTCTAGGGACAAAACGGAGGCCCAATCAGAAAGAAGGAGCCCTTTGTTGGTTTTTCTGGCCACCAAGCCAAAAAATTTAAAAGAAATTTTTGTGAATGCCATTCATCCAACTTCTCAAACATGCCTCTGCGGCTGAAGATGTAGGGGGAGAAAGGAACGCTTATACCCTGGCGGTGGGAATGTCAAGTAGTCTAGCCCATTAGGAAATCTAAAAATGCCGTATGACCCAGCTGTCCCACTGCACTGGGGAAGGAAGAGTGCATAAGAGATGCCTGCACGCTCATATTCCTTGCAGCGCCATTCACAGTAGCTGAGATGTGGGCTTGGCCTGCGGACAGATGAATATGTAAAGAAAACACAGGATATATTCACAATACAGTATTGGCCATAGGGAGAATGAAGTCGTGTCATTTACAGGGAAATAGTTGAAACTCGATGTTGCCATGTTACGCAAAATAAGTAAGACACAGAAAGAAAGAGGTGTTTTTTCTCATATAATCTTTTTTTCTTTATTTTATTTTTCTTTCTTTATTTATTTGAAAGCAATGGACACAGAGAGAGAAAGTGAGGCAGATAGGGAGAGAATGGGTACGTCAGGGCCTCCAGCCACTGCAAACGAACTCCAGATGCGTGCGCCCCCTTGTGCATCTGGCTAACGTGGGACCTGGGGAACCGAGCCTCGAACCGGGGTCCTTAGGCTTCACAGGCAAGCGCTTAACCGCTGAGCCATCTCTCCAGCCTTCTTTCTTTCTATCTACCTCTTTCTCTCTCTCAATCAAATAAATACATAAATACATAAATAAATAATAAAATTTAAAAGCCTGTAAAAGGAAAAAGGAGAAGCAAGATGAGGCAGCATACCCGAACAGACCTGCAGTGTGTACGTTCAGTGAGGTGTTCTGGGGCTGGGTATGCCACGGTGGAAAGGAGGGGCAGCCTTCTTGTCCCACTTTCCACAGCCGTTAGCCAGCAATCACTCCAGAAGACAGTGACATTGCCTGCAAAGCTAAAGGGTAGCTCGCTGTCCCCCTGTTTCCCAGTAGGTCCTTGCATGAAGGGAATCTGCGTGGTGTGACTCTGAGGCTGCTCAGCTCCGGGTGGACTGTCCCCCCTTGCTTCCTCTGTTGTTCCGTCTCACCCGACAGCATGCTGTCCTCCACGTGAATCCACAAGAACCATGAGTGTGGGGTTATGATGCTTCTTGCTGGCAGTGTGGGTAGACCACATTCAGTCAGCAGAAAGACCCTCAGTGTAGAGGGAGCGACCACCAGCCGGAGGGGGCACCGGGCGAGAGGGCAGAGCCGGGTCCCCTGGGAGAGGCCAGCACCGCAGAGCTTGCCGTGGGTTTGCCACCATGCATGACCTGCTGGCCTGGAGGGCTGGATTGACTCCCTAGTGCGTTAAGACCAGGTAAACTGAGGGAGTACACATCCAGTTTTCCAGCATCCGAGGGGTGAATGCAAGTTCATTGCAGAGAGATGAATGGAGTCGTTGGCCACTGCCCCCATTCACACCCAAGATCCCGCCTCTCTACCCTGTGAGCCTGCCTGAAAATCGTCCTCCTTGCCCTGCACCCCCCTTCTCATGGGTGTGAGGCATATATTTGGGGTGTTAACCTAACGCTGAAAAGGAATTCTTAACTATGCTAATGTGGGGAGAGGCCTCTATGCTGTTAGAATCCTTCAGGTCCTTTTTTTTTGCCCTGTTTTCAAACCTCGTATAAGGAACAACATGAGGATGGCGTCTTGGCCTTGAGCCCCAGGTCATTTCCAGGGTTAGTTGGGGCTTAGATGGAGATTTGAATCCTGGTGCCGCCCGAAGCAGATCAGTGACCCTGTTGATCTTGAGAGCGTCAGGATTCTCCTCTCTAAAAAGCCAATCAGAAGCCAGGCATGGTGGCATCCGCCTTTAATCTCAGGACTCGGGAGGCAGAGGTAGGAGGATCGCCATGAGTTCAAGGCCACCCTGAGACTACATAGTTAATTGCAGAGTGAACCCTACCTCAGAAAATAAAAATTAAAAAAGTTACACTGTTTACCTTTGAAGGTTGAGATGAGGGTCTTTGTGCACACGCCTAGCACAGTAAATGTAAATAGTAAATACTTACAACTTAATATCGCTTCTCACTAGCTCGTCCATGGTAAAACTCAAATTAGCCGGGGAAATTTCTCATGTAGATACACCACCCAAAGCAAGCTTTTGGTTCTGAACACTTGTACTTTCATGTAGTATCGTTTAAGTTTCTTTCTCTGCATGCAGTTATTTAAAAAAAAAACAAAACCCTAGCAAGGCTGGAAAGATGATGGCTTGATGGTTAAGGCGCTTGCCTGCAAAGCCTGAGGACTCATATTCAACTCTGCAGGTCCCACATAAGCCAGACACACAATGTGACGTAAGCATGCATGGTCATGCACACACACAAGATGGTTCACATGTCTGGAGTTCTATTACAGTGACTGAAGGCCCTGTCATGCCAATTCTCTCCCTGTCTCTCTCTCTCTCTAATTAAAAAAAAAAAAAATTAGTGCTGGAGAGATGGCTTAGCAATTAAAGCTCATGCCTATGAAGCCAAAGGACCCAGGTTCGATTCTCCAGGACCCACGTAAGCCAGATGCACATGGTGGTGCATGCGTCTGGAGTTTGATTGCAGTGGCTGGAAGCCTTGGTGCCGCACCCATTCTCTCTTCTCTCCCCTATCTCTAATAACTAAATAGAAATAAGTCTTTAAAAAAATTTTTTTAATTAATTAATTAATTAATTTTTATTTATTTGAGAGTAACAGGCAGAGAGAGAAAGAGGGAGATAGAGAGAGAGAATGGGTGCGCCAGGGCCTCCAGCCTCTGCAAACGAACTCCAGACGCGTGCGCCCCCTTGTGCATCTGCCTAACGTGGGTCCTGGGGAACCGAGCCTCGAACTGGGGTCCTTAGGCTTCACAGGCAAGCACTTAACCTCTAAGCCATCTTTCAGCCCCCAAACTCTTTAATATGTATTAAGAAAGAAAAACAAAGTGCTATAAAATTTTTTAAATAAAAATAAAAACCTCTAGCAGAAAAAATTAAGACCCCAGGGCCCCTAAGAGCACAAAGATCGTCAAACACAGCACAGTTCAAATCGGCCAACAAACACGCGGAGAATGCTTTGGTTGGGAGCCCAGCATTTACCATTGTTCCGTCCACATCTGCAAGGGCGTGCTTTGTCTTTTCCTAGGCCAGGCTTCCGTTGATTTGGCTCTCTTGCAATCGACATCCTCTAAGCCAAGAGGAGTCCTAGAGAATCATGAAGATGAATGAACGACAGGAAAAAGATGCAGCATTTCCTCCAGTGGCACAGAAGCTAGCAGTCGGTCTCTGTGAACTTGCATGGAGCATGGGACCTGTCCAGCCCAGCCTTGCCTGCCAAGGGAAGAAATAAACAGAAATAGGGAAGTCAGATGTGTATAGAAGTGATTCTGAGCAGTACGTGACATCAACCGAGCATGTGTCCTCTCTCCATCGCTGTAGCATCTCCTCTGCTGACTTCAAACACAGCAGTTCAGCAGAGAAGCCCACTGTTTTGATGAAAGTTGTAGAAAACCCAGGCTTGGCATGAGGCAGAGAGGTAGGTTCGGGCCAAACCGACCAGACAGACCCTGGAAGGAGTGAGCGAGCCGGGCAAATTGTTTCAAGATGAAATTGGATCCACTTGAAAGTCGTGGGCCTGGAGAGCGCAGACGTTTCATCGATGTCTGAATCCGTGTGTAAGAAGTCATGTGGCCCTCTGAGAGCCACGCACCCCCAGGGATCTCCTTTCACAGTCACCTGTGAAGAGGGAGAGAGGGCTTGGGGATTGCCTGTTGCTTGCAAGCCTACAGCTGTGGCTGGTTTGGGGGAAGGAGGGCAGAAAGGGAGAACCTGTGATCTTGTTAGCTTACACACTTTAGAGTATGGTGGCTCTAATCTAGAAGGTATAGTGAACATAATATCTACTTTGAGTTAGCCTGGAGCATCTTGTTGGAGCCTCTTGCAAAGCAAGGAACATATGTCTGTGAACAGATAACAGAGGTGTGATGGTTAATCTCTGGTTGTCAACTTGTCTGGATTTAGCATCACTATGGGAAGAAATTTCTGGAAATGTCTGAGAGACTTTCTAGGGACAGATCTACACTAATAGTGGGCGGCACCATTGTACGGGGTCCTGGAAGGAAAGAGAAAGCATGGGCTGGAGAGATGACTTAGCAGTTAAGAGCATTTGCCTATGAAGCCAGAGAACCCAGGTTTGATTCTCCAGGACCCACGAGAGCCAGATACACAAGGTGGCACATGTGTCTGGCGTTTGTTTGCAATGGCTGGAGGCCCTAGTGCACCTGTTCTCTCCCTTCCTCCCTCTCCCTCCCTCCCCCCCCCTCCCTCCCTCTCTCTCTCTCTCTCTGCTTCTTTCTCAGTCTCTGTCTCTCAAATAAATAAATAAATAGTATTTTAAAAAGAAAAAAGCTAGGCATGGTGGCACACAGGAGGCAGAGGTAGGAGGATCGCTGTGAGTTCGAGGCCACCCTGAGACTACATAGTGAGTTCTAGGTCAGCCTGGGATAGAGCAGACCCTACCTGAGAAAGAGAGAGAGAGAGAGAGAGAGAGAGAATACACAGGCATGGCTTCAGTTTCACTGCTGAACTGTGTGGCAACAACAAGTTTTGGTAGGTGATCATTTGGACTGGGTTTGAATGACTTAAGATTCAGAGATCAGAATCGAAAGTTCCCGGATACCTAGATTCTTCACAGTCAACTTGTGTTCCCTGGATGGCGCACGCCTTTAATCTCAGCACTTGAGAGGCAGAGGTAAGAGGATCTCTATAAGTTCGAGGCCACCCTGAGACTGCATATTGAATTCCAGATCAGCCTGAGCTAGAGCAAGACCCTAACAACCAAAATAAATAAATGTATATACAAACTGGGCGTGGTGACACACACTTTCAATCCCAGCACTTGAGAGGCAGAGGTAGGATTGCCAATGAGTTCGAGGCCAGTCTGGGACTACAGATTGAGTTCCAGGACAGCCTGGGCTAGAGTGAGACCCTATCTCTAGAATCCATGCTTTTAGCTGGACGTGGTGGTGCACACCTTTAATCCCAGCACTCAGGAGGCACAGGTAGGAGGATCGCCATGAGTTCGAGGCCACCCTGAGACTCCATAGTGAAATCCAGGTCAGGCTGGGCTAGAGTGAGACCCTACCTTGAAAAACCAAAAAAAAAAAAAAAAAAAAAGATAGTTTTGGTGGTGGTGGTGTTTTTCTTAAGCCTTCCATTCCTTCTTAAAGGTGGAAAAATTGTGGCAAGAACTGGCCTCCATCTGTCCTATGTGTTAGAGTAACTGTTAGCAGCTAACCCTGGTTTGGTTGGTTGGTTGAGTGAGCCAGGGTCTCACTCTATAGCCCAGGCTGGCTGCAGACTTTCAGCAATCCCCCTGCCTCAGCGTTCTAAGTGCTAGAAGTACACACGTGAGCCACCACACCCAATACTAATTCGGTTCTATAGAGCTCAGGTCCTGGACTGCAGATGTCGCTCACTGGTAGTTACAGCATTTGCCGAGCATGTTTAAAGCTCTGGGTTCCACCCCAGCACCCTCCAACAATAACACTGACCCCCTTGGGTCCTGCCGCAGTCATTCATCTGTAAGCATCCTGTTGCAGTCACTGTTCATTGTTGTCATCTATACCAGCAGTCTGACATACTGAGATGAAGTAGGAATGGCCGCTTCGGTGAAAAGTCCCTTTGTCTTTGAGGTGACCTTAGAAAATCCAGTGTCCAGGAAGGAATAAAATAACCTGTCATACAGTTCCTTTAAGGTGTCAGGGTCTTATTTATTATGAGGAAGCCAGGAGACAACAGGGGGATAGTGCTGGACTAAAGATAACTCCTCTTGGCCTTATAGCTTTGCCCAAGTGTGGACCCTACAGAAGTGAAGTACTGACTCCATCCCAGGTACGTTCCGAGGTTCTTGAAGCTTCCATGAGAATACATATGGGAAACCTATTTAAGGTCTTGGGCCCCTAGACAATGAGCCAGCCTTTTTGACCCTGAAGAAAAGGTCCGTGCATTGAACTGTTCAGCATTTTCACATAAAAGATAGGTTTCCAATAGTCATTCTAAATGAGTGACCTCTCTAGGCTACGTCTTTTTCCATATGTTGATAAGTGTCCAGGAGGCCTGTGTTAGTCAGCTTTCCATTGCTATGACAAATAACTGTCATGAGTCAACTTAAAAGAAGGAAAGGTTTGTTTTCCGCTTACAGCTTTTGGAAATTTCAGTCCACGGTTGCTTGGCCTCATTGCCTTTGGGTCTTGGCAACTTAATAACCAGAGCTTTTTGTTTGTTTGTTTTTCGAGGTAGGGTCTCACACTAGCCCAGGCTGACCTATGGAGTCTCAGGGTGACCTCGAACTCATGGCAATCCTCCTACCTCTGCCTCCCGAGTGCTGGGATTAAAGGCATGCGCCACCACACATGCATGACCAGAGTTTTTGATAGAGGAAGTTCTTTGGTGTGGGAAAGCAGAGAGGAACGGATGAGATTCCAGTATCCACTTCAAGTGCGTGCCCAAAATGGTTCAACTATCCAGCACCAGACCCTACTTCCTAAAGGTTCCATCATCTCCCAGCAGTGCTCCAGACAGGGGACCAAGCCTTTATTAACACAGGGCCCTTTGGGGGTCGCACCCAAGCCATAGCAAGTTCTAAGACAACTCTGATGGACAGTGAACGTTTCTGCTTTTCATTTATGTCTTGTTGCTGGCACTGGGTCATTCCTGTTAGGATGGCCCGTATCTCTTGTCCCAGAACTTTGCCTGGGACACTAGTGTTCATAGTTGGCACAGCATGACTAATGGAGGATCTGTAGTACTTTTCTCATCGCTGTCACCAGGTACCCAACATAAGCCAGATGCACAAGATGGCACGTGTGTCTAGAATTCATTTGCAGTGATTGGAGGCCCTGGCACACCCATATTCTCTATCTGTCTGTCTGTCTGTCTGTCTGTCTGTCTCTATCTCTATATGTCTTCCTCTTTCCCTCCTTCCCTCTCTTTTAAATAAGGTATTGAAAAAAGAAGGGAAAATTTTGCTCATGTCTGGGGAGATCAGGAAGGTGAGAGAGAATGCTGGTGTTCAGCTTGCTTTCTTTTTTTCTTTTATTCAGTATAGGACCAATGTTCAGGGTATGTTTTCCTTCCTTAGTTAAACCTTTCTGAAAACATTCTCCTGGCCCAGAGGTGTGTCTTCTAGGTGATTCTAAATCCAGACAAATTGAAAATTAATATCAATCATCACACAGCCCATTTTACGACCCTCACTTATGAATCAGTGCAAGGTTGAGAGTGAGTTTGGAAACAGACAGGATTAGATCTGCCACTTTATGTCTATATAAACTTGTGCAAGCTAATCTTTCTGGGTTGTACTTCAATAAAGAAAATTCTTGGGAAAATGCTGTCTATAAAGTCCCTACCTAAACAATGAACTCAAAACTTGCCCTCTGTGGTATTTGCTACTTTCAAAAAAAAAAAAAATTGAGGCATGGGCTTAAGAGATGGCTTACCAGTTAAGGTGTTTGCCTGCAAAGCCAAAGGCCCCAGCTTCAATTCCCCAGAATCCATGTAAGCCAGATGCACAGGTGGCACACGTGTCTGGAGTTCATTTGCAGCAACTGGAGGCCCTGATGTGCCCATTCTCTTTCCCCCTCCCTCTTTCTGTCATTCAAACAAATAAAATATTTTTTAAAAAAAATTTTGTTTATTTTTATTTATTTATTTGAAAGCAACAGAGAAAGAAGCAGACGCACACAGAGAGAGAATATGGGCGCACCAGGGCCTCCAACCACGGCATACAAACTCCAGATGCATGTGCCACCTTGTATGCATCTGGCTTATGTGGGTCCTGGGGAATTGAGCCTCAAACCAGGGTCCTTAGGCTTCATAGGCAAGCGCTTAACCACTAAACCATCTCTCCAGCCCCAAAATAAAACATTCCTTTTTAAAAAATGGAGGCATAATTTATTGTGATGATTAATTTCTGGTTGTCAACTTGACAAGATTTGGAAACACCACAAAAACAAATCTCTTGTCATGTTCTGTGAGGGATTGTATGTTTTGAGATGTACTGTGCTGTGAGTTTGATATCTGCATTATATTACGCACCTTGAGGTGCGCAGCACAGTGAATGTGGCTGTCTGCATTATATCATGCAGCCGTCACTGTCTAGTTCAAGATCATTTCTGTCACTCTACTAGCACTTGGTCCCAATCCCCTCTCCCCTCCCTGTGGAGATCACCAATCTAATCCATCTCTACATATGTATCTGCTCTGCACATAGTATATTAGTGGAATAATGTAATATATGATCTCTTGTGGTCTTGCTTCTTTTGTTTAGCATGTTCCTGAACTTCACTCATATCATATCAATTCTATTTTATTACTGATTATATTTCATGACATGGGTGTGCTACATAATTTTTCCAGTCATCAATTGATGGAAATTTTGTGTAATTACCATTGTTTTACGTGTTATCCTGTGCCACCCTGGTTTTCATAATCTCTGAGCATTCCTATTTCTTCAAATGCTAGTAATTTTCTCAAAGAAACCCTTACAACCTGGCTACCTAACTTGAGGATTTTATGCCTATACAAAAGTTTTTCCCCATCGGGGGGGGGGGGAGAAACATTCCAAAGAAATGAAATCGAAGCCCTCTAGGACAGCTTTTTGGAGAGTTGTGCCAGGTTTGATTTTTATTTTCTAGACTCCAGTGGATGGTCTCCATGATTCATTATCCTTCTCGGTTTTACAGACTCGCCTGGGATGTGTACAGTATCTTTTATCTACTTGATTTTTATGTGTGTGAGTTTCCTATCATGTTTTTCAGCCTGGAATAAAAAAAAAAAAAGATTGTATTAAATTTAGCTGATGCCTGAGTATCCTCCTCTCTTGTTTTTCACTCCGCAGCAAAAAATGGAGAATTATTCTCTGATGTAGTTACCCAGTCTCCATCACTGCACTGATCTGAACCTATTTCTTCTTCATGTGTGTGATGTGTGTGGTGTGTGTGGTGTACGCACAGATGTGTGCAGATGTACTCCAGGCATGCGCAGGCCAGGGGAGCATGTCGGGTGTCCTTCCTTCATTGTTCAAGTGGTTATTTCCTTGGGATGAAGTGTCTCTCTTAATACAGAGCTGTGGTTTTCCACATGCCCAACGAGTCTCTGGTCTGTGTGAGTCCTGGGAAACCCAACTTAGAAATTCTAGCTGGGTGTGGTGGCACATGCCTTTGATCCCAGCACTAGGGAGGATTGCTGTGAGTTCGAGGCCACCCTGAAACTACATAGTGAATTTCAGGTCAGCCTGAGCTAGAGTAATACCCTTCCTCAGAAAAACCGAAAATAGAAAAAGTCTCTGTCCCCTCAGGCTTCATGCTTATGGCAAGTGCTATTTCCGACTGAACCACATTCCTTCCCCTGAAACCATCTTGTTGTACTAGGGATTGAACCCAGGGCCTTGCACGTGCTAGGCAAGCGCTCTCCCATTGAACTGTGCTTGAATACTTTTCTGGCAGGGGAGAGAGCATGTCATGAACTATACTCCCAGCCCTCAGTGGGCTGACCATGGGGAATGCCTTTGGGCCAGGATCTAGTGTGTTTCTACCACAGCTGGGCACCTCTTTTTCCCTTCCATTGCCAGCATGCTGCCTAAGGTTATGGTGAGGGAAGAGAAGCCGCCTGGTGACCCGTCCTCCTTCCCACGTACCGGCCACCCCAGCTCCCCAGTTGATTGTCGGGGGTGACAAGATGACAGACCGGCGTCTTACTTACACTAGTCCCTGTGTCCTCATTTCTTTGGAGGTGATCACCACTGTGCCTAGAGGGAGAGCAGCTGGGTTAGAACACTTGGGAAACCTATTTCTCGCTTGTTGACAATGGAGGCAACATAGTCCAGAGCCCTTTCTTGGCAGGCGTGGGAAGGCTAGAAGCAGGTCAGTAGAGAAGCTCCTTGGGTTCTTTCTGGGGTCTGTATGTCTGTGATGTCGTTCATGGCTACTGAAGGATCCATTTCAGCTTCGTTTTCCGACTCGGAGCAAGTATTCTCTTTGCTGAAGTCCTAACAATCTGGAATCCTGCATTCTAGGCATTACTTGCTTTATTTGACATTCTCTCAGTATTCTTTAAGCTCTGGAGCAGTCACCGTGGGTCCCATTTCACATGCATCATATCATTTATATTGTTTCTTGACTCTCGGTAGTTGCGAGCCCTTCAAATACATAAAAAGTGACCAGCTCTGATCCCTTCCTGTCCATGTCAAGTGTCCTTTACTTCGTCAACTGATTCTGATTGACAGTTTGCAACAGCCTTCTTTGTCCTGGTCCCCTCTGTCAATGTTTTTTCTTTTTCTTTTCTTTCTTTCTTTCTTTTTCTTTTTCTTTTCTTTTCTTTTCTTTTTTTTTTTTTTTTTTGTCCAGGTAGGGTCTCGCTGTAGCCCAGGCTGACCTGGAACTCACTATGTAGTCTCAGGGTGGCCTCAAACTCACAACACTCCTCCTACCTCTGCCTCCCGAGTGCTGGGATTAAAGGCGTGCGCCACCATATCCAGTCATTTGTTCTCTTAATGTGATGCTCAGACTGGAAATGGCAGTTCACATGTGCTACAAATAGCCCAAACAAAGACCGTCACCAAGAAACAACCCTTCACGACCCTGCCGGCATCCTCAGCTAGCACCCTGCCCCGAGGTCAGTGTTGGCTCTGTTTCACGTAGCTGCTGTGGGGCAGAAGTTCCTGTTGTTCAGGGTTTTTTGTTGTTAATTCTGAATAGTAGAGCTTTATATTTCCCTCAGCCTGCTTTAATATTTTTTTGCTCTGGAAACCATCATTCCATCAGCCACATAGAAATATGAATCTAGCATAATTCCATCACTAATTTTTAAGAGAATAGAGAATGTTTTTGATTTTTTTTTTTTAGATCAACCTCTTCATCATTCAGGAATTTTTTTTTTCCAAGGTAGGGTCTCATTCTAGCCCAGGCTGACCTGGAATTCACTATGTAGTCTCAGGGTGGTCTCGAACTCATGGTGATCCTCCTACCTCTGCCTCCCAAGTGCTGGGATTAAAGGTGTACACCACCACACCTGGCTTTTACAATAACTATTTTTGTTAATTGACATATAATAATTATACTTACGGGATACTTTGTGACATTTCATTATGTCTGTATGATGTGTAATGATCAGATCAGGGCAATTGACATCTCTTATGTCTCATATGTATTATTGCTTTGTGCTAGACACATTCAAAACCTCTATACTTTGGAAAACTACAACTTAAATGTTGTCAACCATAGTTACTCTACTGTGACATAGAACAGGAAATGTTAGTTTTCCTTTAAGAATTGCTTTTTAGGACTGGAGAGATGGTTTAGTGGTTAAGGCGTTTGCCTGCAAAGCCAAAGGTCCCAGGTTTGATTCCCCAGGACCCACATCAGCCAGATGCACAAGGTGGTGCATGTGTCTAGAGTTCATTTGCAGTGGCTAGAGGTCCTGGCATACCCATTCTTTCCTTCTCTCTCTTTCTCTGTCTCTCCCTCTTTCTCTCTCACTCTCTTAAATAAATAAATAAATTTTTTAATTAGAAAAATTGCTTTTAGTGCTCAGAAGGTAGCGCAATCAGTTGGTAAAGTGCCTGCCTAGCATACATAAAGCCCTGGATACAATCCGTAGAGCTGCATAAACCAGGTACAGTGGCACATACTTGTAATCTTAGGTAAGAAGACCAGAAGTTCAGAGTCATCCTCAGAGACAGCAAGCTCAAAGCCATCCTAATCGACATGAGACCCTGTCTCAAAAAAAAAATAGATTAATAATAATAATAATAATAATAATAACTCAGGGAGGGGTTGGGAGTGGACCTCAGTGGTAGAGTGTTTGTCCATCATACATAAGGCCCTGGGTTTTATTGTCAGCACTGCAAAACAAACAACAGAGACAGCACGCTATTATTTGAAGATATGTCGGGATTGGCTCCATCATAGAAAAACTCTTTGACTCCTGTTCCTAGGGGACTTACATTGGTTGTTCATGGGGCCCTCTGTATGTTTGGAAGACCTAGCGATCGGAGCTGGAGAGATGGCTTAGTGGTTCAGCGCTTGCCTGTGAAGCCTAGGGCCCATGGTTCAAGGCTCGATTCCCCAGGATCCACGCAAGACAGATGCACAAGGGGCGCATGCGTCTGGAGTTTGTTTGCAGTGGCTGGAGGGAGGCCCTGAAGTGCAAAAGAGAGCTGGGGATCATATTGCTATCGATAATTGTAGAGACTAATGGAACGCGCGGAGGGCTGGGTTGACTGTCGCCGCCTAACGTCTGTGTCTGTCTGTCGCAGTTACCTGGCTGAGCAGTGCTGGAATGGCGGCTTCATCTACCTGATCATGCTGCGGCGCTTCAAGCACAAAGCCCGCCCCGCTTACAATGGCAACGGTAACAGCACAGAACCAGGAGACGTTCCTCCCTTGGAGCCCAGTGACCAAGCTTCCAAGAAGGGGAAAAGAGCAAGGAAGTTTGGTGTCATTTCCAGACCTCCTGTCCCCAGGGCCCCCGAGGAAGCCAAGAGCAGTGCTGGCTGCGAGTTGGCAGATGAGGCCAGCTCTGAGCTGGAGAATGGCACAGAGCCTGAACTTGGAAACGGGCATGCCTTCGAGCTAGACGGTGGTCCGCAGTCTCTCAAGGAGGTGGCTGGACCCCATCTGGAGAAGTCGGACGTGGACACAGGGGCTGAGCACGCAGCTCCGCAGACAGATGTTCCTCCGACCACTAGCAATGACAAACGCCGTTTCTCCAAACCTGGGAAGACGGACTTCCAATCGAGTGACTGCCTGGCACGGGTAAGGCTTTGTTTGGTTGTAGAATCTGAATTTGTTTTTTTTTTTTTGGGTGGGGGGGTTTCGAGGTAGGGTCTCACTCTGGCTCAGGCTGACCGGGAATTCACTGTGTAGTCTCAGGGTGGCCTCGAACTCATGGCGATCCTCCTACCTCTGCCTCCTGAGTGCTGGGATTAAAGGCGTGCGCCACCACGCCCGGCTAGAATCTGAATTTTAAAAGGAATATTGGTGGGCTGCAGAGATGGCTTAGCGGTTAAGGCGCTTGCCTGCAAAGCCTAAGGACCCAGGTTCAGTTCTCCTGGTCCCACGTAAGCCAGCTGCACAAGGTGGTGCACGTGTCTGGAGTTAGTTTGCAGTGGCTGGAGGCCCTGGTGCACCCATTCTCATTCTATCTCCCTGTCTGACTCAAAGAAATAAATAAATAAAAATAAAAGGGAATATTGGTGAAGTTGCTTTTTTAAGTTTTGTTGTTTTTTTTTTTAAAGATACACTTAAGATGACCTTGTGCTTAGAAACCAATGAAACTCATCAAGATAAATGATCCGAGTCTGTAACAACAACAAAAACGTTGGGTCATTTTATCCTACTTACATAAAGAGCTAGTGGAGTGATGGGTGGAAAATTGAAGCCTTCTGTGGTGAAATTTGAGTCTTATGAGACCCAGATAAAGCAGTTAAGCTGAGACATTGTTCATCACTGCTGTCACAGTGAAATCGCTACTTCAAGGCCAAAAATTCCTGGTGGCCGGGGACGGTGCAGACAGCCTCGGCGTGACACAGGAAGGGCGTCCAGCACGCGGGCAGGCATCTGCTTTTATTTTGAACAGTTCAACCCGGTGCTGTCTTTGCAGGATCGTGATTGGCTCCGAAGCTTTTTAGAGAATTTCAGACAGTGCGTTACCTCCCTGCCGCAGTCAGGGTGGGTCCCGGGTAAGGGCGAAGCCGACCCGCGTACTCTGCCTGGTGCTGGGTGACCTTCCAGCATCTCGCTCTCTCCGGTCACAGCCGAACCTCCCTGCAGGGTGAACGCGCTCGTGCCCCGCGTGCTCTCGGCACATAGTCCCATGCAGCTCTAATGGAACAGCCGATTCCCAGATGGGTGCTGACTGGCTTCCCTGTCTTGGGTGGCACTTTAGAGATGAAAGGGAAAGTGGGGAAGGTGGAAAATAGACCTGGATTACCAAGCTCGGGCGCGGCCGCTGAGAAAGGGCGCCCTCGGAATGAGCAGAAAGTATCCAAGGGCTGTTTGGTGTCGTTATTTGAGTAATTTCGGCCAATCCATATGATGGGTTGAAAAGAATCAGCCAAGGCAGGACAGATGACTTAGCGGTTAAGGCATTTGCCTATAAAGCCGGAGGACCCAGGTTCAATTCCCCAGAACCTACGTAAGCCAGATGCACACGATGGGGCATGTGGCTGGAGTTCATTTGCAATGGCTAGAGGCTCTGGTACTTGTGGTGTTTTTTGTTTTTTTTTTTTCTCTCTCTCTCATAAATAAAAACAAAATATTTTTAAAAAATCAACCAATCCAATTCCTTCATGTGAGGAGCGGGGGTTATCCTGGAAATGCCTACGCAGAGGCATGATTTGTGGGTGAATCTATCAGCAGATTTTTCCTCTAATGGTTACATAGTAAATTCACAGAAAACTCAATGTAAAAACTCTTAGGTGGGGATGTTTGGCTTTCTGAATTATTTTGAAGGTTCTGGGCATCAAAGGAGACTGAATCTCACATACAATCCAGAGACTTTTGCCTAGGACATGGTGGAAGTAATTTGGAAGGAATTTAATTTTTTTAACATGTTATTTTTATTTATGTATTTATTTGGGAGTGAGGGAATATGAGCATTCCAGGGCCTCCCACCACTGCAGACGAACAGATGCAAACACCATCTAGCGCATCTGGCTTATATGTGGGTTCTGGGGAATTGAACCTGGCTCATTTGGCTTTGCAGGCAAGTGCCTTAACCACTAAGCCATCTCCAGCCTGAGTTTATTTTTTATAGAGGAAAAAAAGGGGGGGCTAAGAGGGGATAAATGGCTTAGTGGTTAAACGCACTTGCTTATGAAGACTGCCAGCCTGGGTTCAGTCCCCCAGTCACCCAGACAGGCATGTATTTGCATCAGCAAGAAACACTTGAGTGTATCCCACACATACATAGACATAATAATAATAAAGCGGGGTGTAGTGATTCAGCACTCAGGAGGCTGAGGCTATGCCATCTGAGCAAGTAAGACAAGGAGGAGAGGGGAATTGATGACTTTTTGTGCTCAGGATCAAATGAAAGGGGGAAAAACTACAAACCTGGGCTGGAGAGATGGCTTAGTGGTTAAGTGCTTGCCTGTGAAGCCTAAGGACCCCAGTTCGAGGCTCGATTCCCCAGGACCCACGTTAGCCAGTTGCACAAGGTGGCGCACGCGTCTGCAGTTCGTTTGCAGTGGCTGGAAGCCCTGGTGCGCCCATTCTCTCTATCTCTCTAACTGCCTCTTTCTCTCTCTGTCTGTCACTCTCAAATAAAAAAATAAAAATAAACAAAAAAAATCTAAAAAGAAAACTACAAACCCTAATCTGTTGCTTTTGAGCAACTTTTCAGAGCTGCATTCCCCTAGAGGAGGGACTGGCCACCAGGAATTGTCACTGCTGTTAAGGGTCCACAGCGCATAGACTGATTCCCGGCCTTGAGTGTGCTGTTGGTATTGGTGAGCAGGAGTGGACGCACACTACCATGGCACTCCTTGTATGTTATCACCCACTCAACCCCAAGATGCATTTGCTTCAGGTAGAAGTGACAAGGACCTTGTTGCAGCTTCTTCCACACAGGGGTTCCACATTGGAGCCAGTGGACTCCATGAAAAGTTCCAAGGTTCATGGGCTACAGAGCGTTTTATTCCTTCAGCGTAGTTGAGACCAAGGTCATGCTGAAATGGAATTTCCAGAAAAATAGAAAGTAGCTATTTACCTCTTAAGTCTTGGGGGGGGGGATTCCATTCCACTTGAATAATGGAAGATTAAACCTGCCAGGGTTGTTCTGTTTCTGCCTTATTAGTGATTTAGTGCATCTGAAAAGACTTAATAAATTACAGGAAAGGCCTATCATGCTCATTCAGACCATTTTTCTTTGGCAGGTATGTCTTTTTCATGGACGTGTTTGTTCTTAAAAAAAAAAAAAAAAAAAACTCTATGAAAATAAATCTTCAGTCTTGTTTTCCAGTTCTGTTCTTCCTTAAGTTATAGGAAATATATTTCCTTTCAAATAAATATGTATATTTGGTTTTGTTTTTCTGAGACAGGTATTGCTATGTAGCTCAGGCTGGCCTCAAGCTCATGACAATCCTGCTGCCTCAGCCTTCCCCGTAATGGGATTTCAGTCATGAACCCCAACACCTAGCTTCAAATAATGTCTTTTTTAAAAATGGCATGCTGGGCGTGGTGGCACACACCTTTAATCCCAGCGCTCAGGAAGCAGAGGGAGGAGGATCGCCGTGAGTTCGAGGCCACCCTCTGACTCCATAGTGAATTCCAAGTCAGACTGGGCTAGAGTGAGACCCTACCTCAACAAAACAAAAACAAAAACAAAAACAAAAAACAATGGCATGTCTGAGGCTGGAGAGATGGTTTAACAGTTGAGGCGTTTGCCTGCAAAACCAAAGGACCCAGGTTCAACTCCCCAGGACCTATGTAAGCCAGATGCACAAAGTGGCTCATATGTCTAGAGTTCATTTGCAATGACTGGAGGCCCTGGCGTGCCCATTCTCCCCACCCCCTATCTATCTGCCTTTTTCTTTCTCTATCAAATAAATTATTAAAATAGTAACTCATAATGACACCTATTGGGCCCACCCTCTAAGATGTAAGAATCTCTTAGGACACAGACAAATACTTTTTTTTTGGGGGGTTTTCAAGGTAGGGTCTCACTCTAGCTCAGGCTGACCTAGAATTCACTATGTAGTCTCAGGGTGGCGTCAAATTTACAGCGATCCTTCTACCTCTGCCTGTCCAGTGCTGGGATTAAAGGTGTGCACCTCCACACTTGGCTTTTGCAGACAAGTACTTTTAGAGATAATCTCAGAGCTCCTGTCGACCTTTCTAGTAAAGCTGTTCATTCAAGAAGATGGTCTGGGAGCTAGGACGATAGCTCCATGAAGAAAACTCAGATACCCCGAGCTCACACACAAGCTAGATGTTGGAGTTTGAGCGTCGGTGACATTAGCATGCCTACGGTGAGAAAAAGGAAGAAGACACAGGAGAACCTTCCAGACGGGCAACTAGCCTAGTGAATGGAGCAAACAGCAGTGAGAGACCCTGCCTCAAACAAAGTAGAAGGCAAGAACAGACACCTTAAGGTGTCCTCTGACCTCCACATGCACACTGTGGCATGAGGCAGGTGTGGCGATGCACACTTTTAAGCCCAGCACTCGGGAGGTAGAGGTAGGAAGATCGCCGAGAGTTCAAGGCCACTGTGAGACTCCAGAGTGAATTCCAGGTCAGCCTGAGCTGGAGTGATACGCTACCTCGAAAACCAAAAAATAAAAATGAAAATAAAACAGTTTGGGAGCTAGAGAGATGGCTTAGCAGTTAAGACATTTGTCTAAGAAGCCTAAGGACCCAAGTTCAGTTTCCCAGGACCCACATAAGTCAGATGCACAAGGTAGCACATGCATCTGGAGTTTGTTTGCAGGGGCTGGAGGCCCTGACATGCCCATTCTCTCTCTCTCTCTCTCCCTCTCTCCATCTCCATCTCTCTCTCTCTCTCTCTCTCTCTCTCTCTCGTAAATAAATTTAAAATATATACATATAATTCAAAAAGTTTTGTATGTCTATTTACTCAGAATGTATGTTTATAACTGTATTAAAATGAAATGTAGTCACATAATACATGAGCAAGCCTACCATTTGCCAAGCTGGCCATTTTATTGATACTAATGTGTGTATGTCTGTGGGTGCATCTGAGGCCTGACCCCAGTACTCCAAATCTACTCTGAAGCCGGGTGTGGTGGCACACGCCTTTAATCCCAGCACTCGGGAGGCAGAGGTAGGAGGATTGCCATGAGTTCAAGGCCACCCTAAGACTACATAGTGAATTCCAGGTCAGCTTGAGCTAGAGTGAGACCCTACCTCAAAAAACCAAACCAAAAAATATCTACTTTGTACAACACTGGGCTTTCCCCCCAGACTCCTCTGGAAGTGATCCGGCGGATCCTCACACAGGGACATGCCTCGGGCCGACGTCTTCAGGAAAGGATGGGCAGCACGTGAGGCCTCTCTTCTAGAAATCCCTTTGTATTGGATGAACACATTGTCCTGTGTGATCCCATCTCCTCCGTCCACGTCTGTGTCTTCAGCTCTCTCCTGCTCCCCAAGCTTGATCCCAACTTCCTGCTGGGTTTTGCGGAAGCAGCACTCACTTTTGCTTTCTTTTTCTTTTTCTTATTTTAGTTTTTCGAGGTAGGGTCTCACTCTAGTCCAGGCTGACCTGGAATGCTCTATGGAGTCTCAGGGTGGCCTCGAACTCATGGCGATCCTCCTACCTCTGCCTCCCGAGTGCTGGGATTAAAGGCGTGCGCCACCACGCCTGGCTTTCTTACACTCTTCCCACCACCTCTTCCACGACGGAACCTGAACCAGAAGACGTGATGGAGATGTTTGGAAGCTGAGCGCTCCTCTCGGGTTAGGATCCTGTACGTCTTTCTTTCGCCGGTCCTTGTGCAAGGTCATGCACTTTTGAGGGACTCTGTATGTTCATAGTAATGAAAATGCCCAGGGTCCACAGGCCTGGGAGATGGGGTCATGGATTCTGTAGTGCTTCAAAGGAGATTTCCCCCATCGCCTATGTGCTTTGCATACTTGGTGCCCAGTAGGTGGCAGTTTGGAAGGTGGAGGATGTGTGTAACTATGTGGCTGTGGGGGAGGGGACCTTGATATTTATTAGCCCAGCGCCAAATCCAGGGTGTAGATCACCTCCCTCCAAACACGTGACTAGATGTGAGCCAGCCTCGGCTCTGCCAGCCTTTTCCCTGCCATGATGAAACCTCCCCCTCAGAACCCTCAGCCGGGCTGGGGAGATGGCTTAGTGGTTAAGGCACTTGCCTGTGAAGCCTAAGGACCCAGGTTCAATTCCCCAAGACCCATATAATCCAGAAGCACAAGGTGGTACATGTGTCTGAAGTCCATTTGCAGTGGCTGGAGGCCATAGCACACCCATTCCCTCCCTCCCTCCTTCCCTCCCTCTCTCTCTCTCTCTCTCTGCCTCTTTTCCTCAAATAAATAAATAAATATTTTTTTAAATAAAAAAAAAAAACTGTCAGCCCCAGCCGAGCGTGGTGGTACACAGCTTTAATCCCAGGACTCAAGAGGCTGAGGTGGGCTGTGAGTTCAAGGCCAGCTTGAAACTACATAGTGAATTCCAGGTCAGCCTGGGCCTCGAGTGAGTCCCTACCTCGAAAAACCTAAAAATACAAAGAAATTTAAAAAGAAAGAAACTGTCAGCCTGAGGTAAACCCAGTCCTCCTGTGAGCTGCTTCTGGTTGACTGTTTCGTCCCCGCAAGCAGAAGTGAACGTTCCAAGCCTGGCTCTTCTCCCAGCTCTGTGGCCTTCAGGCTACCGTGGGTTTCCTCGGACCTTCCGTTTCCCCACCTAGAAGCCTGAGCCCTGACATTATGATAACACGTTCTTTCCTCATTTCTTTTTGTTGTTTTTTTTTAAATTTTTTGTTCATTTTCATTTATTTATTTGAGAGAGAGAGAGGGAGAGAGAGAGAGAGAGAGATGGGCACACCAGGGCCTCCAGCCACTGCAGACAAACGCCAGATGTGTGCGCCCCTTGTGCATCTGTCCAATGTGGGTCCTGGGGAATCGAGCCTCAAACCAGGGTCCTTAGGCTTCACAGGCAAGCGCTTAACTGCTAAGCCATCTCTCCAGCCCTCTTTCCGCATTTCTTACTGATGGTTCTAAGTAGGAGGAATAAGCAAATGCCATCAGAATGTGTTTCTAACAAGAGCCAAGACATTCCCCCCCCCCCACCCCCGCAATGAAAATTCTACTTGGATGATGTGTGTCTTCTCACATTTGGGGTAAAGATGGTGGTGTAAAATGGTACTTGGGGGTTCCAGCAGCGGTGAGGTCATTTCATTTCTGCATGGCAGTGCCGCCTGGCTCTAGTAAATAAATCCCCATGCCAGCTTCAGAGAAGCCCTGCACGGGCCGTGCGCGCACGTGGCAGTTAGCCGGTGGTTTTGAGGAACGTGTCACGCAGACAGCGTCACCACGAAAGCCCACAGTTTCACTTTTTCTCCATAGGCTCAAGGAACCTCATTGCCTTCTAAGCACTGTGCAAAGAAATTAATGTCTGAGACAGCTGTCTAGCCAGGGTCTGGATCAGTACTATGTTGTCTCCAGAGCTGGACCTGTGTTCACGTGCTGGACATTGACAAACACATTGATCTCCCTTCTGGGAGAGCCCCCTGATGATCAAGACTCTGGATAGGGCTGGAGAAATAGCTTAGTGGTTAAGGCGCTTGCCTGTGAAACCTAAGGACACAGGTTCAAGTCCCCCAGGCCCACATAAACCAGATGCACAAGGAGGCGCATGCCCTCTCTCTATTTCTGTCAAATAAATAAAGAAGAAAAAGGCTCTGGGGCTGGAGAGATGGCTTAGCGGTTAAGGCGTCTGCCTGCAAAGCCAAAGGACCTTGGTTCAATTCCCCAGGACCCGTGTAAGCCAGATGCCTAAAAAGGCACATGCACGTAGAGTTCATTTGCAGTGATTGGAGGTGCACCCATTCTCTGTGTCTGTCTCTCTCCTTCTCTGCCTCTTTCTGTCTCACTCTCTCAAAAAAAAAAAAAAAAGTAAATAAATTAATTAAAAAGCCTGTGTTACCAAATGCAGCCCCAGGCTTAAAAAAAAAAAAAAAAAAAAGACTCTGTATAAAGATTCTGTACTTCATTCCTTGATACTTATGGGGACAGTAAGCTCTGTTCTAGTTACTTGGAGAATCCATTGGTAAGAGAGTTAGACAAGGTTCATCTCCATGCTGTTTACAGTATAGAAAGGGCTTTTAGCAATAAATAAGCAAATGAAGCAGATCGTCGGCTAGGTGAGCAGTCAGTGACCTAACCCAGGGAGATGAGGAAGATGACAGAACAGGTTTATTCACAGCAGCCGGGTTGGTATCGAGTGTCAACCAGAGGAGCTCTCTTGCTGGAGGTGATGTACTAGTAGAGCCTGGTCATTGGGAGAGAGTGGCCCAGCAACATCCCTGGGAATAGCCAGCAAAAATCAGGAGGGTCAGAGTGTTCCAGAAGCAAACAAACAGCATGAGGGAAGGATCGGGAGAGCTGACAGAATTAGCCTACCGAGGTCCACATCCAGCAGTGCAGTTTGGCCCTAATTCTCAGTGCACAGGAGTGACAACCTTCACCCTGAGCGTCCGTCCGCTGGAGAGAATACTGCAGAGGTGACAGTAAGTGAGAGGCCGGACTGCAGGCTATTGTGGCCACCCAGGGTTAGGGTGCTGTTGGCTCTGACAAGGGTGCTACTGGGGAAGGTGAGCGGAGGCGGGGGGGTGTGAGATGTGTTTTGGAAATAGACCCTGCAGGTCTCTAATGTGGTTCAGGGGTAGGAAATGAAATGGGAGGGAGAATCAATCAAACATCACCCTGGGTTCTTTTTCTTTCTTTCTTTGAAGCAGGGTTTCACTCTTGCCCCTGCTGATTCGTTCCGTAGCCCAGGCTGGCTTTGAACTTGTAGCAGTCCTTCTACCTCCGCCTCCTGAATACTGGAACTAACGGTGTGCACCAGCACACCCAGCTGCCTGTGGGCTTTGGGCTTGCACACTCTCTAAAGCTTGAGATGATAGCTGTGTTTCCACTGAGATGGAAAATCCAGGAGTGGAGGGGAAGGGGCTGGTTTTGACCTTACGATGGTGTGAATTAGATCCCCAAGTGGAATTGTAAAGTGGCAGTGGAAAAAAATATGGTTATGTTTAGGTTAGCCTTTTTGCTTGTGGTCAGCGCCAGCTTAAGTTTTATAAATTCCAGACACTGGTTTTATATATATATATATATATATATATATATATATATATATATATATATATATATATATATATATATATATTTATTTATTCGAGAGAGAGAGAGAGGAAGAGGAAGGGAGAGAGAGAGAGAGAATGGGCACGCCAGGCCCTCCAGCCACTGCAAACTAACTCCAGATGCATGTGCCACCTTGTGCATCTGGCTTACGTGGGTCCTGGAGAGACAAACTGAAATCCTTTGGCTTTGCAGGCAAATACCTCAATGGCTAAGCCATCTCTCCTGCCCCACTGGTTTTATTTTTAACTTGACATTGCTTTAGCTGTTAGTAATAAATAAGCAAATAATCAAAATGTCACATAATGACTATTAAATTTAAGAGTGATAATTGTACAGTTAAAGCTTATAGCATTTTCCATCACTGCTACCTTTCTCTGTATTCCTCTGAACTCCATCAGATAATTCAGAAATCCCAATCAAGTTAATTTGCATTGATTTCTTTGGATAGTCCCTTATAATTCTCACTCTCGATTATAGAGAAAAATGATGTTATTAGATAAAAAGTGAAGAAGGGGCTGGAGAGATGGCTTAGCGGTTAAGCGCTTGCCTGTGAAGCCTAAGGACCCCGGTTCAAGGCTCGGTTCCCCAGGTCCCACGTTAGCCAGATGCACAAGGGGGCCCTGGCGTGCCCATTCTGTCTCTCTCTATATATCTGCCTCTTTCTCTCTGTCTGTCACTTTCAAATAAATAAAAATAAACAAAAAAAATTTTTTTTTTAAAAAGTGAAGGAGGAAGTCTGGTTTCTTACTGGAATCGTTAAGGATGGGGTTTTCTGGGTGTGGTGGCATGGGTCTATACTCCCAGAACTTGGGAGGCTGAGGAGGGAGGGTCAGTGGAGCCCAGGAATTTCAGACCATATTGAGCAATGTATTGAGAGTCTGCCTCAAGAAAAGGAGGGGTTGGGGAAATGGCTCAATAGAGACACTTGTTTGCAAAATTGACCAGCCAGCAATTCCCTTCTTGACAGAAAAAGTGGTGCAAGCATCTGGCACTCCATTTGCAGTGGCAAAAGACCCTGGCACGCACGTGCATTCACACACCCCCCCACACACACACACACAGAATAGTTGTCATTTGTGCACCGGAGAGATGACTTAGCAGTTAAGGTGCTTGCCTACAAAGCCTAAGGACCCGGGTTTGATTCCCCAGCAACCACATAAACCAGATGCACAAGGTGCCACACATATCTGGGGTTCATTTGCTGTGGCTAGAGCCCCTGGTGTACCCATTTGCTCTCTGTCTCTCAAATAAATAAAATTTTAAGACACACAAAAGAATGAAAAAGCCAAGTGCGATGGTGCATAGCTTTAATCCCAGCACTAGGGAGGCAGAGGTAGGAGAATCATCATGAGTTTGAAGCCACCCTGAGACCACATAGTGGATTCCAGGTCGGCCTGGGCTAGAGTGAGACCCTGCCTCAAGAAAAGGGAAATGATGACACAAACTTGCAAGAGAGTCAATAGATCGCTAAATTTAAGCTAAAACCAAGTAAGTTTCCTTATTTCTGGACTTTAGTGATACACCCTGTGGCTCTTAGAAAGGAAGTCTGCAGCTTTTCTGAGCTGAGGAATACTGTCTGGTCTGGTCTGTTAGCACCCGGGAAACAAACATGCCATCACCTCAGTAGACAAAAATGAAGCAAGCCACTCTCAAGAGGCCCAAGGAAGCAGCCGCAGGGCTGTCTGGGATGCTGGCACATGAGAGCCGGAGGAGCAGCACATCTTGAATTGATCCGTCCCTCCCTCCCTGGGGGTGCGTTGGTGCAATGTATGCGCACATATGGGCAGAGTTATACCACCTCTGCATGCACGCAGGGCCAGAGAAGGACATGGGGTGTCCTGTATCACCGCCCATCTTCTTTCCTCGACACAGACTCTCTCGCTGATTCTGGAGCTCACCCTTTCATCTGTCTGATTTTTAGAGGTAGTCTCACTTGGGCCCAGGCTGACCTAGAATCTGCTATGTAGTCTCAGGGCGGCTTCAAACTCACAGCGATCCTCCTACCTCTGCCTCCCGAGCGCTGGGATTAGAGGCGTGCGCCACCATGCCCGGCAAGCTCACCCTTTTTTTAGGTTTCTTTTGTTATGTGTGTGTAAGAGAGAAAAGGTGCCCCAGGGGCTGCAGCATCTGCAAACAAACCCCAGACGCATGCGCTGCTCTGTGCATCTGGTTTACACAGGTCCTGAGGAATCAAACCTGGGTCCTTTGGCTTTGGCTTTGCAGGCAAGTGCCTTAATCACTAAGCCATCTCTCCAGCCCATACCCTGGCTTTTTTTTTTTTTTTTTTTTTTTTTTTTACATGGGAGGTGGGAATCAAACTCAGGCCTTCATACTTGAGCAGCAAGTTTTCTTCCACCACGGGACCATCTCTACAGCCTGCAGATTGGTTCCATTTGGTACGCTCTAGGCCACCAAGTCTCCTGTGCTGGAGCTGATGCAAGCTGTCATCTTGGCAGCCACGTGTTGGTTTTCTGGAAGCGGTGGCCCTCGGAGGGCCGTGAAGGCCCGGGAGGGTATTTCTGAATGGGGAGTGGGAAGGTGTTCCAAAGGTCAGAGACAGCAAACCAAAAACCCATGGAGTCCTGAGTGAGCCGATTGGCTGAACTAGGGCCTGTTGACAAGTTCATGAACTGCTGCGGTGAGCCAGTGACTTCTGAAGTTACGTTTGGCCAGACGGGCTGCCTTTGCCTGTGGTCAGCGGGTGGAGGAGACAATTGGCACCACTGCGCGCTGCTGGAACGAAGGAGCGCCACCAAGGGTCCCTGTGCTCCGAGCAGGGTCCAACGGGTCTCTCTGGGTGCTAATAATTTCCCCAGATATTCCCATTGCCGCGCAACAGTGACTCTTGCCACAGCTGGTTTTTTTTTTTTTTTTTTTTTTTTTTTTTTTTACTACTGCACACAGTTTCATTTCAGTTTCTGGCAAAGTGCATTTGAGATTTCTTAAATGTTTCACATTCTTTCTCCTCTGCAAACAGCTTGAGTGGGCAGGTTGCCTGTTTGTAGGGCTGATGGCTTTGTACAGGGGCCGTAGCAGTGCCATTGGACCTATGTGATGGATGAAAGAAACAGACGAGGTTTGTTTTATGGGTTGAGGAGTCTGTGGTGAGTCATGTCCATATATCTTCTGCTTTAAGACAAAATACAGAAGTGAACCTAGTGCAAGTGCCAAGAAAAAATCACTTTTGAAGATTTTATTTTCATTTCTGTGAACAACTGTCTGGAAGAATCCAGTCATTTTGCAGTGAGCTTGTTTGTGTCCTGAGGGTGAAATTGAGATTTGAGTGGATGATGGGCCAAACCTGGACAGCAGCAAGCATCACATGACTTAAAGACAAGTAGTAGCCTTTCTTAAAGAATATTAAAAAAAAAAAAACAAAAAAAAACAGAATAGATTCTTTTTTCTTTTTCTTTTTTTTTTTATTTTAGGGCTGTTAGGGCACTTGCCTGCAAAGCCTAACATCCCGGGTTCAGTTCCCCAGTACTCACATAAAGCTAAATGTACAAAGTGGTACATACGTCTGGAGTTCGTTTACAGTGGCTAGAGGCCCTGACATACCCATTCTTTCTCTCTCCCTTTCTCCTTGCAAATAAAAAAAAAAAAATTTTTTTAAACAAAGAATTGATTTTTATAGGCATTGAGGTATTTTTGAATGATAAAAAGAGCATGCCAATCAAAATGTCACCTGCCCTATGGGCCAACAGCATTTCTCAAATTCATCAGTTCTATAATGTTCTATTTCACTTCTCCTGCCAGTGAGCTCATTTGCGTGTTTAAAGGAAGTTAGAGATGCAATTCAATGTTTTTGCAGGTGTGTGTGTGTGTGTGTGTGTGTGTAAATATAGGTTTAGTAATCCTAATCTGAAACCCAGAATGTTCCAGAATCCAAAAACGAACGAACACCAACATGACGTCACAAGTGGGAAGTTCTGCTCTTGACCTCATGTGATGGGTCCGAGTCAGTGACGCTACAAATATTGAATAAAATTACTGTCTGTATAATAGCATATGAAACATAAGTGAATTTTGTGTTCAACTTTGGGCCCCATCCCCAAGATATTTCATTATATGTGTGTGTAAACATTAACAACAACAACAAAAAAAAAACCTAAAATCTAAAACACTCTTGGTCCCAAGCGTCTCTGACGAGGGTCATTCAGCCAGCAGTCCATGACAGCCCATTTGTGTTTAGTATGTTGTCTGTTACTTGTCATGTTGTCGCATGTATCCACAGATACAGCAAGCTTCAAAATATTAAGAGTTTGAGTAAAGAGGCAAGGAAGTAGTTATTTCTGAATTTCATATGTTACAGATGGCAGAGTTCCACTCAAAAAAGTTGAAGTCTTCTGGCACCAAAACCTCAGTTTTCTTCCTTTCACCTTCCTGTATTAACTGGTAGCTAGCTGTGCACAGGTGAGAAGGATCTCAGCCCCAGCTCGGGTCCCAAGTGTTTGACCATTTGCTAACAGGACACTTGCTGATCTGTCTGACGTGATAGTCAGCGGCCAAGGTAGCTCTCTACATGTAATTAGAAGTCCATGAAATTAAAAACACTTGGCCGCTGCTAGCCACCTCCAAGTTCTCCACAGCCACGTGCGACTTGTGGCTCCTGTTGGCTAGTACCGACAGAACATTTCCACATCTCCCTCGGTGCTGATGGTCCTGGGGACACCACCGCCAGCCAGGCTCTACAGAATCGACAGAGGCTTTCCTCTGTGCTGGCCTGTGCTATCTGGTGACAGATGATGGCTATCTGGCCCGGTGTGACAGCGCCCCTCTCCTGCGTCAATGTCATGTGTCTGTCAACGTCCTTCACACGTGCTCACTTTTTCTTCTAAGGAGGAAGTTGGCCGAATATGGAAGATGGAGCTGCTTAAAGAATCAGATGGGCTGGGAATTCAGGTTAGTGGAGGGCGCGGATCAAAGCGCTCTCCTCACGCTATCGTTGTCACCCGAGTGAAGGAAGGAGGTGCCGCTCACAGGTGACTAGATACCTCTCCCCACCCCTTGGGCCCCTGCCCCCTCCTCCCCTTCCCTCGGGCGGGTGCTGGGTGCTCCTGCTTTCCACCTGGTCAAAGCCTTGGCAACTATCGTTTGTAACGATTTTATGGCGGGGCATGCAATGAAATGGGGCGAGACCTGTTTTAATTGAACACATCTCTGAACACAGAACTTGAGTAACTGGAGAGGATCCTTCCAGATATTCCAAACCCTGGAGAGGAGATATCTTTGTAGCCATGTTTTAAATTAATTAATTAATTTATTTATTTGAGAGCGACAGACACAGGGAGAAAGACAGATAGAGGGAGAGAGGGAGAGAGAGAGAATGGGCGCGCCAGGGCTTCCAGCCTCTGCAAACGAACTCCAGACACGTGCGCCCCCTTGTGCATCTGGCTAACATGGGACCTGGGGAATGGAGCCTCGAACCCGGGTCCTTAGGCTTCACAGGCAAGCGCTTAACCGCTAAGCCATCTCTCCAGCCCTGTAGCCATGTTTTATATTCAAGCAGATAGTACCCAAATTTTGGAATGCAAGCACTGTGGTGATGTATGGTTACTTATCGAGAAGATGTGGCAGGATGCACATTCCTGCCACCTTAACTCCTGTGAGTCTGTGACTACTGTAACTAGGAAAGTGATGTGGCTTGTGGATTTTTGTTCGTTTGTTTTTTTCAAGATAAGGGTCTCACCGCAGCCCAGGCTGACCCATAACTGACTTTGTACTCCTCGGCTGGCCTCAAACTCACAGCGATCCTCCTACCTTTTTATTTATTTATTTGAGAGAGAGATGGTGGGGGAGGGAGAGAATGGGCACACCAGCACCTCTAGCCACTGCAAACATCTGTGCATCCGGCATTACATGGGTCCTGGGGAATCGAACCTGGGTCCTTTGGCTTTGTCAGCATCTGCTAAGCCATCTCTCCAGCCCCCTGATAGGTTTATAAATGTGGCCGCTAATGTCACGTCTGTCAGAATTTCGTGCATGCATGCACACACACACACACACACACACACACACACACACACTTGAATTCATATGCTTTATCATGTAGATGTGAAAAATTTAAAAAAAGTGTCTTCTCCATGTAGCCTAAAAACAACTCATACTTAACAGCTTATTTTTAATCCAAGCAATTATGTGCAATAGAGTGAGGAACAACGTTTAGAGAGAGCATGTTTGCAAAGGTCACATTGCAGACGAAGAATGTAGCTGCCTCAAAATGTCAGGCATGCTCTTTGCCCTGCTAATTGCTTCTATTCACATGGGATGTCTACTGTTTACAAGGCATGGTGGGACATGTACTTGTGTTGCGTGCCCACACATATACAGTAAGTGTGTAGAGGGAGAGTTTCACTGATGAGAGAAGTGATTATCTTTTATCTGATCTGGAATTTGTTCAGGCAAGGAAGCCAGATCCTAAGAAGGATGTACGAGGCCAAAGCAATATTCACCTACCTAACAATGAGAGGGGCCTGGAAAGTAGGGAAGTATTTAGGCTAAAGAATGGAAAACTAAGAAAGGAATTGGGGCACAAACTATCCAAGTGTTTCCCCTAGACTTCAGTCCTCATAGAGGAGGAGGCTCATAACTAAAGCAAAGTTAGGATCAACCGCAACCGTCAATTTTCCAAATGACAGTCATTATTAGGAGACCAGAACCTAGGATGATTTTAACCCAGATGAGCATCGTTAAACTTCCTGAAGGACATTCCAAGAATATCTTAAGGAACTCCCATCAGGTAGCTGTTTTCCCCTTGGATCCTAGCTCTTAATTCTAGTCCTTAGCAGTTGAGAACTTCTGGGCTCACAGATAAACTCTGCAGGCCCTGCCCTGCCCTTTCCCTTCAGAGCCAGTTCTAAATGGCCTGCTCATCAGTTTGTTTTCCTTCTTAGCCTGGGGTCGTGTGTGTGTGTGTGTGTGTGTGTGTGTGTGTGTGTGTGTGTGTGTGTGTGTGTTTCTCTCTTCTCTGTGATGTGTGCCTCACAAATGGGGCATTCTCATTCATAGCAGGAGACGAGACAAGAGAAATGGGATTAAAAAGTAGATTAAAAGAAGGCATCTCTGGATGGGCTGGATGCTCTTGGTGGTCTTATGAATAAGGAAGGAAGCCCAGGGACAGTGGCCAAGACCACCAAATTATTTATTCCAGGAACCCTTTCCTCTCCTAGGATCGTTTCCAGAGTGTTCCACCCACACATCATGAGACTCCAATTTATTTCTCCCCTGTGATTTTTTTTCTGTCCCCTTCTCTCGCCATTCTCAGAGACTAAAGGGTCCCATAGCCTTTCTCTGCTCCAGAAATTTTTTGATTGACAAGAAGCAAAGGCAGAGTCTTTCATGCCTCTTTTTTTTTTTCTGATAAAGATTACATTTATTTTAAAAAGTAAAGCAAGGCCAAAGGTATGGCTTGGAGGTTAAGACACTTGCCTACAAAGCCCAAGGACCTAGGTTTGATTCCCCAGTACCCACATAAGCCAGATGTACAAGGTGGTACATGTGTCTGGAGTTTGTTTGCAGTGTCTAGAGGCCCTGGTGTGCCCATTCTCTTTCTCTGTCTGCCTCTCCATTCCTCTTTCTTTCAAGTAAATAAATAAAATATTTCTTTTTAAAAGAAAAGTAAAAGAGGGGCTGGAGAGATTGCCCAGTGGTCAGCGTGCTTGCCTGCAAAGCCTAAAGACTCAGGTTTGATTTCCCAGTACCCATGTAGAGCCAGACGCACAACATGGTGCATGCATCTGGAGCTTGTTTGCAGTGGCAAGAGACCCTGGCATGTTCATTCTATCTGCACCCCTCCCCTTCTCTCTCAAATAAATAAAAGATTTTTTTTTTTAAGTAAAAAAGCCATGCGTGGTGGTGCATGACTTTAATCCCAACACTGGGGAGGCAGAAGTAGGAGGATCACTGTGAACTCGAGGCCATCCTGAGACTCCACAGTGAACTGCTGGTCAGCCTGGGCTAGAGCAAAACCCTGCCTTGGAAAAATCTAAAAAAAAAAAAAAAAATCAACAACAAAAAAAGTAAAAGATTATCATGTGTGCCCTAGAAGAAAAAGACAGACAGAGAGAGAGGTGGGGGGGGCTGTTGGAAGTGGAAAGAGGGAGGTAAGAGTAAACTTGGAGGAAGAAGGTTGATTCATTGAAAGAGCCAGGCAAGAGAATTACAGATTGGACAGAAATAGAGCGGGTGGATCTGGGAAGGTGGGAGGGAAAGTTCATGGCAGCCTTCAAGGGGAGTGCTGAGCATTTTAGGCCTAGGCTTTCTCTGGCCGCCCCCCCCCCCCGACTCTGCAGTGCCGGGCTCCTTTTTGGTCCCAGTACAATACACTATCCACAACCCAGCATAACCCATTCCCAAAACCCAGCCCTGGAGGTGCTCTGGGCTACTGTGCGCTGAGGGCCGTGACCTCCCCTGGGGAGCCAGCTCCCCAGGAAAGCAGAGTCTCCCACCAGCCAGGGAGAAAGAAGCTCAGATCATCATTCCAGCTAAAAATAAACAAACAAAGCCGGGTATGGTGTCGCACACCTTTAATCCCAGCACTCCGGAGGCAGAGGTAGGAGGATCACTGAGTTCGAGGCCACTCTGAGACGACATAGAGAATTCCAGGTCAGCCTGAGCTAAAGTGAGACCCTCCCTTGAAAAACCAAAAAAATAAAAACAAACAAACAGGGCTGGAGAGATGGCTCAGCAGTTAAAGGCGCTTACTTGGAAAGCCTGACCGCCTGGGCTCAGTTTCCCAGTACTCACCTAAAGCCAGATGCATTAAGTGCCCCATGTATCTGAGGTTCATTGGCAGTACCAGGAGGCCCTGGCATGCTCTGTGTGTCTTTCCCCCCTCTACCTCTGATAAATAAATATTTTTTAAAAAATGTACACCCATGGAAATAGAGCAGGTCTAAAACCTACAAGAATAGAAAGTTAGCAATCAACTATTATGACTGATCTTTCTGCTTATGAACGTTGGCTATAGGGACTCAAGGAGGAAATAGGCTCTGAGACACTGTATCTTCAGGGTCTGATAGCTCTGTTGGTGGAGTGAGGAGGTACAGACATAGACCACATACTTGCAGTCACAAGGAGGCCCAGAGACATCTCCTGAGGCTCCCTTCCCTTGTCTGCTGAGGGCTGGTAGCTTAGGGAAGAATTGCAGGTGGGCTCCACATATCTTGGCTGGCTGTGGGCCTAGCTCAGCAATAGCCCTGTGCTAATGACATCATAATCAAAGCCGGGTGACAGGGAAGATTAGAGAAAGAATGATTTGACTTTCCAAAACCCCAAAGTCTTGGTGGCTCATTCACAGGCCTCACGTAGACGGAGCTTGACACTGATGCTGGCTATGGGGTGACTTAAGGATGTGCTTATTAGTAAAGGACCCCCTGGAACCCTGGAGCTTCTCGCTCTTCAAACAGTGGTCTGGGCCTGGTGGTGATTCACTCCTGTCCCTCAGTCTCTGGCTATGTTGCTTCCTCTTTAGCCCAGTTTCAACGCTCCTCCCCATTGACCTTCCCTAGCTCCTGCAAAGCTGACCCTTCGCAGGCCCAGAATGTCTTGACAAGGGATTTTTTTTCCCCCCCATCTCCATTTCCCCAGGGATGGCAGGCTGTCCTTAGGAGACGAGCTGCTGGTAATCAATGGTCACTTACTGATCGGGCTGTCCCATGAGGAAGCTGTGGCCATTCTCCGCTCAGCCACTGGAATGGTACAGCTGGTGGTAGCCAGCAAGGTAGGTAGTTTCTGTCTGTTTCAGCATTTTTAATGGTGGTGTGTAGGTGGCTGTCAGCCCTCTCTGTAGCATACGCAGATGCTAAGTCATTAGATGGACATGATTCCACAGGACAAGTGCACATGGAGGCCCTTAGCAGAAGAACACTGAACTGCTTTGATCCTTTTAAGTTGTTAAACATAGATGCTGCAGAGGCTGGAGAGATGGCTTAGCGGTTAAGACGTTTGTCTGAGAAGCCCAAGGACCCAGGTTTGATTCCCCTTTACCCACGTAAGCCACACGCACAAGGTGGCACACGTATCGAGTTTGTTTGCAGTGGCTGGAGGTCCTGACATTCGTTTTCTCTCTCTCCTTCAGATAAATAGTGTGTGTGTGTGTGTGTGTGTGTGTTGTAGAATAGAAAAGAAATAATAGATTTAAGGAGAAGCAGAGAAGGGTAGGGTAGAAGGAAAGTCAGGGAGGAAGGAGTAGAATTCCCACCTAGTTAATCCTTCTTAGAAATAACCCCCACCCAAGATTTCTGACCCAACCATGTTGACAGTGGAGGTTAACCAGCACACACCAGAAAACATGAGATGAAGACAAAGATGTGCCTCTTCTGGGTAGAGCAGACAGTGGAGGCACATTCACAGGACCTTAAAGAGGATTTCTGGTGTTGTCTGCTTTCTGCTGCTACCCTCCACTTTTGGTGAAGAAAGGTGCCATGGGTATCAGGTGCCAGGTGCTTATCTGTTGTCTCACGTGGGTTCCTTAAAAAAAATATGAACAAGGGAGGTAGGCGTGGTGGCGCACTCGGGAGGCAGAGGTAGGAGGATCGCAGTGAGTTCGAGGCCACCCGCAGACTCCATAGTGAATTCCAGGTCAGCCTGAGCCAAAGCGAGACCCTACCTCGAAAAACCAAAAAAAAAAAAATAATAATAAAATAAAATATGTATAAAATATATAAATATATATATATACTTTTTATTTATTTGCAAGCAAAAAAAATGAACAAGGGCTGGAGAGATGGCTTAGCAGTTAAGGCACTTACCTGTGAAGCCTAAGGACCCAGGTTCAACTCCTCAGGACCGATGTAAAGTCAGACACATCTGCTGTTCATTTGCAATGGCTAGAGGCCCTGGTGCACCCTCCTGTCCTTCCCTCCCCTCCCTTCTCTCTCTAATAATAAATAAATAAAAATAAAATCAAACCTCGGGTCCATCAGACTCTTAAGCAAATGCCTTTAATTGCTGAGCCATCTCCCACAGATCCTGCTTAATAACGCTTTCATTTCCTTAGGTGAGGACTTAACAGCATTGTATTCACAATGACTGATCTAAAATCTTCTAGGACTTGTGGCTCAGTTGGTGGTACTGACCTAAAATGAATGTTCTGACTGTGTTTGGGGGAGGGAGGGAATTTTCATGGGATATTTTTTATAATCATGGAAAGTGTTAATAAAAATTTAAAAATAAAATAAATAAAATAAAATGAATGTTCTTTTTCTTAAAGATTTTATTTTTGTTTATTTATTAGAGACAGACAGAGAGAGAGAATGGGCATGCCAGGGCCTCTAGCCACTGCAAACGAACTCCAGAAACATGCACCACCATGTGCATCTGGCTTACATGGGACCTGGAGAATTGAACCTGGGTCCTTAGGCTTTGCAGGCATGTGCCTTAACCACTAGGCCATCCCTCCAGCCCTAAAGTGAATGCTCCTCATTTCCCTTGAGGGTGGAGTCACATGTCATGCTAGTAACAAACACTGATGACATTAGAAGCCAACTCACTAATACTTATGTAAAGTCTGCAGGGTTGTGTGTGTGTGCATGTGCGTGTGTGTGTGTGTGTGTGCGCGCATGCGTGTGTGTGTGTGTGTGTGTGTGTGTACTCATGTGGTTTTGTTTTTTATTTCTATCCTCTATTCTGCAAACTCTCAGGCAATATGATGGTTCAAGTTGGTGGCATGTTTGCTTCTCTGTCTGGGTGAGAGAGGAAAGCTCCTTCCCTCTCACTGGCCTTGGCCGCCTCTGTATCCTGCTCCCCTCTCTGGCCTCTGGCCTTGTGTCGATGACATTTCCAGGGAGAATGCTGTGCTGGGCTCCTGGATCGTCCTCACTTGCACTTGTGATTGCCAGGAGCACTTCGCCATCTCAGCTCGCCTGCATCCCATACCTGCTTTGACTTCTCTGCGTAAGAGCAAAGGGCCACATGGATGACCCCCCTTGGACTCTGAATAGAACGGGTTCTGTTTCCACGTATTGTTGTTGACCTTTAAAAATTGTTCAAGGAGCTGGGCATGGTGGCGCACGCCTTTAATCCCAGCACTCGGGAGGCAGAGGTAGGAGGATCGCTGTGAGTTTGAGGCTACCCTGAGACTCCATAGTGAATTCCAGGTCAGCCTGGGCTAGAGTGAGACCTACCTCGAAAAACCAAAAAATAAATAAATAAATAAAAGTTCAAGGGGCAGGGGCTGGAGAGATGGTTTAGCAGTTAGGCACTCACCTGCAAAGCCGAAGGACCACAGTTTGATTCCCCAGGGCCCACGTAAGCCAGATGCACAAGGGGGAGCATGTGTCTGGAGTTGGATTGCAGTGGCTGGAGACCCCAGTATGACATTCTCTCTCTCAAATATATATATATAATTTTGGGTTTTTTTTTTTTATTTTTCGAGGTCAGGTCTCACTCTAGCCCAGGATGATCTGGAATTCACTACATAGTCTCAGGGTGGCCTCAAACTCATGGTGATCTCCTACCTCTGCCTCCCAAATGCTGGGATTAAAGGCGTGTGCCACCATGCCCGGCTAATAAAATATATTTTTATAAAGTTGTTCAAGAGTGAGATTGTTTACAATCACGGAAGTTGTTAATAAAAAATAAAATAAATCTTTCAAAATTAAAAAAAATTGTTCAAGGGCTGCTTTCATTGAAAAGACATTATTGTGTCTCCAGGTTGGCAATTTGATTCGATAAACAGTCTAATCTCTTTCTAATGAGCGTGTGTAAGTGAGGCGACCAGTGGAGTGGGGGAGGAGGAGGAAGTAGATGGTAACATCCTGGGTTAGGCCTAGGGACTCAATAGTGGGTAGAAACAGCATTGCCTGGGAGGAACTCATCAACAAACAGGAGACTAAGACAGGAGAAAATTGGCTTAGAGAACGGAAAGAAAGACTTCTCCAAGGACATCAGAAAAGAAAGGACAGAGTAATGCTGAGGGTTGAACCCAGGTCCTCACACAAGCTTGCTTGACTAGTGCTTTGTTACCAAACTACACCCCCAGCCGAGGAGAGGGGTTGCTCCTGGGATGGTTCAGACACCGATCATGAATACTGAGGATTTACAGAGCACACCGTGGTGACCAGGGGTGGTCCAAGCAGAGGGAGCCGGGGTGGGGGTGGGCGGGAGCGGCTGCAGGCAGCACCAGGAGAGCTAGAAATGGCTTGAGTGGGAGCCGGGCGTGGTGGCGCACGCCTTTAATCCCAGCACTCGGGAGGCAGAGGTAGGAGGATCGCCGCAAGTTCGAGGCCAGCCTGAGACTACACAGTGAATTCCAGGTCAGCCTGGACTAGATTGAGACCCTACCTTGAAAAAGAAAAAGAAAGGGCTTGAGTGGAAGGTGAGGCTGGAGGGAAGAGCGGAGGAAAGGGTTGGGGAGCTAAACCAAGGCAAGCTCCCTAAATTGCAGAGCAACCTGGGAAGGGTTTATGGTGCATCCTGCATGTAAGACAGGGGAGCCCTGAAAGTTCCCAAGTTCAGGAAAAATTGACCTAAGCAACCCAGAGTATTCCAGGAAAAAAAAAAATTGGTGGTGGTGGGGGGAGGGGTTAGAGAGATGGCATAGCCGTTAAGGTGCTTGCCTGCGAAGCCTAAGGACCCATGTTCAGCTCTTCAGGTCCCACGTAAGCCAGACACTCAAGGTGATGCATGTGCAAGGTCGCACATGTGCACAAAGTGGCACACGCGTCTGGAGTTTGATCACAGTGGCTGGAGGCACCAATTCCTATTCTCTCTCTCTCCCTCTCTCTCTCTCTCTCTCTCTCTCTGTCTCTCTGGCGCTACCTACACAAGATCATCATAATGGGAGGAAAAGATGATGACCTCAAAATAAAAGAGAGGCTGATTGAGAGGGGGAAGAGAGATGATGGAGAGGGGAGTTGCAAAGGGGAAAGTGGGGGGGGGTTACCATGGTTTATTGTTTCTAATTATGGAAGTTGGCAATAAAAATATTTTTAAATATTTATTTATTTATTTGATACAGAGAAAGAGGGAGAGAATGGGCTCACCAGGGCCTTCAGCCTCTGTAAACGAACTCCAGATGCATGCTCCCCCTTGTGCATCTGGCTTACATAGGTCTTGGAGAATTGAGCAGGATCCTTTGGCTTTGGAGGCAGATAGATGCCTTAACTGCTAAGCCATCTCTTCAGCCCCAATAAATTTGTTTGTTGGTTTGTTTTTTAAGGTAGGGTCTCACTCTAGCCCAGGCTGACCTGGAATTCACTATGTAATCTCAGGGTGGCCTCAAACTCTCGGCAATCCTCCTTCCTCTCCCTCCCGAGTGCTGGAATTAAAGGTGTGTGTCACAACGCCTGGCTGTAAAAAAATATTTTTTAAAATAAATTGGTTTGAGTGCAGAAGTGGATAAGTGTACTTGCATATGGTGTGAGCTCATATGTACATGTATGTGGGCACAAATGCCTTTTCAGGCATGTAGAGGCCAGAGATTGGCTATGAGTGTCTTCCTCAATCACTCTCCATTGTATTTATTGAGACAGTGTCTCTGGCTTGAACCCAGAAATCGTCAATATAGCTAGTCTAGCTAAACGGCTTGCCCAAGGGGTCTGTTTCTACCTCCGAAGTGCTGGGATTCCAGGTCCCCACTCATTCATGGCAAGCAATTTACCAGCTGAGCCATCTCTCCAGCCCTGGTTTGGGTTCAGATCGGGTTGCCACCCCTGTTGATGGTGACCCTGCACGTGTGGACCTACATTTCACCTGCTCTCTGGGTTGGAGTTTATAGGTCAACTTGCAGCACCAGCTGATGCTAGGGGATAATTCCTGGGCCTTTTGTGTGTCCCTGTAGGAGACCTCAGCAGAGGACCTGCTGAGGTTAACGTCGAAGAGTTTGCCCGACCTGAACAGCTCGGTAGAGGACGTGTCCTCTTGGACGGACAACGAAGACCAGGAGCAAGACGGGGAAGAGGAGGGGACAGGCTCGTCATGTGTCCAGGGAGTGGTAAGTGAGTCTCTGGGGACCCACTGGTTGATGGTGAAGGCATCTTGAGTACCCGGATCAGAGGAGGATGCTGGAGAGCACACTGGAGACCATATTGGGAGAGGAGCATGGCAATATTTCAGTCCTTTTTCTCAGAATTTTCCAGAAACCTCTGGAAGAGTGATGCATTTCACGTAAGAAAATCAGCACTATTGAGCTGTCTGCCCACCTCTGTTTCTAGACAGCTTTGTCAGGTGCACAGGGATTCTGCTGCAACTTTGATCGAATTTGAAAGCAGCCGTTGGGGTTAAGCTTTAGACTCACAGATCTCAGGTGAAAAGTAGACCATGAACACACACGCCCTGATAGATGAGTGTGGAACACGCCTGATGATGATAATCAAACCAGGTCATACGCCCTGGTCTGCTGACATAGGAGGCGCCTAGTTAGCAGGTGGCAGTGTGGTACCTGGTCTCCTCTTTGTATCATAGATCTAAAGGATGTGTCATTCTTCTTGTTTTAATTTAATTTAAAAAAAAAATTTGTTTATTTTTATTTGAGAGCAACAGACAGAGAGAGAGAGAGAGAGAGAGAGAGAGAATGGGCACACCAGGGCTTGCAGCCACTGCAAACGAACTCCAGATGCGTGCGTCCCTTTGTGCATCTGGCTAACGTGGGTCCTGGGGAATCGAGCCTCGAGTCCTTAGGCTTCACAGGCAAGCGCTTAACCGCTAAGCCATCTCTCCAGCCTAATTTTGTTTTTTCAGTAAGCAGAATCTTTGTATGGACACATTATGTGCTGGTACCATTTCCCTCCTCTCTGCCCCAGTGCCACTGAGGGCCCCCCTCCGTGGGATTGCTGGTGTTCACCATGGAGTTGTGGGTTATGGGTTGTGAGAGCAGCAGTCAGTCATTGTTGGGGGGCGGTGGAATCCCTCTGGATCTTCCCTCCCACCCTGGGGCTCCTACAGTCTTTCTGCCCCCTTCTGCCACAAAATTCCCTGAGCCATGGTGGCTGTGTTTGAAGTCTACTTTAGTGTTGAGCTCTTAGAAGCTTCTGGATGTCTCATTCTTACTCTAAGCTCTTTTCCTATAATTCCCCATCAACCCTCTGACTTTTGGAACCTGTCACGCCTCCCTATAGGCTCTGCCCGTGGCATAGTTAAACCCTGGAAACTCAGCGGTGTTGATGGTCATAACTGTGTGCCATAGTTATTCCCATCATGCTGTGTGGCTGTAAGGGGCAAAAAGTATTTTCCCTGTTGGTTTCACTGTACCTGCCCTGGTCCCTGGAGATCTAGGGACTCTTCAAATTGTGACTGCCTAAAAGTCTCTCTAGCAAGAGCACCATTCACATCCTAACCATCACACAGTTTTATTGATTATAACAAATTGTTTTTGTTTACTTATTTGAGAGAGAGAAAGAGAGAGAGGGAGAGAATGGGCACACCTGGGCTTCCAGCCGCTGCAAACAAACTCCAGGCACGTGCGCCCCCTTGTGCATCTGGCTTATGTGGGTCCTGGGGAATCAAAACTGGGTCCTTTGGCTTCGCAAGCAAGTACCTTAACCACTAAGCCATTTCTCCTGCACTGATTATAACAGGTTTTTTTTTGGAAATGAGCAGTAGAGAGATTTGCTCTAACCGAATTGCTAGGACAGTTTGCCAGTAAAGGGGGAAAGAGGATGTTTTATAATTTACCTGGTTTCATTCAGAGGGCTCAGGGTTGATGTCAAACATTGCCAGCTGTGTTTTCCTTAAAGGAGAGTGCTCTCAAAAGCCAGGCGTTGAGTTATAAAATATCAAATTTTTAAAAACAGGGGCTGAAGGAGATCACCTTTTTGTCAAATGGGCATTTTGTAAATGGAAAATGTAAGTACAAGCACAGGATTTGTTTTATGTACTTTAGTAATCACTTGTGTTATTATTATTATTTGGTCTTTTCAAGGCAGGGTCTCTGTGAGAGTTTGAATAGATGGTCCCCAATATATTCAGTGTTTTATTAGTTTGTAGTTTGCATCTGCAGCCACTTGGCTGGAGGTGGTATCACTGGATGTTAAGATGTGGTGGTGGGTTTGAGATTTCAATCTACAGATATGTAAAGCATGCCTGGCTGGAGTTCCTGAAGTGTGCTGTGCTGTGTGGCTTTTGACTTTCAGGCTTGGGCTACTCTCTCTGTGTGTTTGGTCCTGTGAAAGCAGGCCAGCTGCTTCTGCCATTATGGAACTTCCCCTGGATCTGTGAGCTCCAATAAATCCCTTCCTCCATAGTAAAAAAAAAAAAAAAAAAAAAAAACAGGGGCTGGAGAGATGGCTTAATGGTTAAGGCACTTGCCTGCGAAGCCTAAGGACCCAGGTTCTATTCTCCAGGTCCCACATAAGCCAGACACACAGTGATGCAAGCATGCAAGGCCGCTCACACACAAGGTGGCACGTGGATCTGGAGTTCAGTTGCAGTGACTTGAGGCCCTCTTGTACCAGTTCTCTCTGTCTCCCTCCCTCTCTCCCCCTACCCATAAAAAGTCCAGTCTGTTGGGCTTGCCTCAAAATTGAGAGAGATTGAGAGAGAGAGAGAGAGAGAGAGAGAAGAAAAACAGGCTGGCAATAGAGCTCAGTTGATGGACTACTTGCCTAGCATGCACGAAACCCTGGGCCTTATTTCTAGAACCACAGAAACCAGGGATGGTAGCGTATGCAGCAATTAAGAGTTCAAGGTCATCCCTACATAGGGAGCTTGGGTTACTGAGATCTGCCACAAGAACCCCTGTGGTTTGGTTTCCCTGGCTACAGTAAACAGCAGTGAGATTTGCCTTCGCCAAAGCCCCATCTGGGCTTAGAATGTGACCATGTGGTGCGTAATCAGGTCACAGAAGAGCGGTAGGAAGAGGCCTGGGCGAAGGCGGTACAATACCACCACCCCCCCCCCCCGTGGTGTGGCTCTAGGGACAGCGTCCTCCCTCGTTCCTGTGTCACCACCTCATTCATGATTGAAGTTGGCCTCTGAGTCCAGCCCCTCCTGCATTCCACCTGTGGTCTCGGTCCACTCAGTTGACCCCTACCCCTAGTTTCTCACAAGCCCACCTAGTCTTCAGTGACAATGTCTTAAATGTCTTAAATGCAAACCTAAGTGTTTTTTTTTATTATTATTTAAATTGTTTTATTTTACTTATTTAGTTGCAAGCAAAGAGAGAGAGGAGACACAGAGAGAATGGGCACACCAGGGCCTCTAGCTGCTGCAAATGAACTCCAGATGCATGCACCTCCTCGTGCATCCCGCTTACGTGGGTCCTGGGGAATTGAACCTGGGTCCTTTGGCTTCGCAGGCAAATGCCTTAACCGTTAAGCCATCCCTCCAGCCCCTAAGTGTGATGATGGAGTGGAGCTCAGGAGCCCTTATGTTAAAACCCCAATCCCTGGATGTAGAATACCACTAGCCCTCTGCATCTGTGGGCTCTCTGTCAATGGATTCAACCAACTATGGGTCAGAAATACTGGGGGTCAGGGGGATTACATCTATACTGAATATATTATACAGGCTTTTCTTCTTTCATTATTCCCTGAACGGTTCAGTATAACAAATGCTTACATAGCATTTATATTTGTTGTGGTTAATGTTCTCATTGGGGGGAGAAAGCCCCTGCCAACAGCAGCTTGCAGTAGGAAAGTTTGTATTCTGGCTCACCATCTCGGGGGGCGGGGGTGAGCTTCATGATGGCAGGGGATGGCATGACGTGAGCGGAGGCTGGGCGTCCCCTCTACCACAACAGGTGGAAACGGCAGCAAGAGAGTGAGCCAAGTTTCTGGCAAGGGGGAACAGGCTCTAACACCCCTAAGCTTGCCCTCAGCCACACACCTCCTGTAGCAAGGCTCCACCTCCATGCCGACAGCTGGGAACCAAGCATTCCAAACAGGAGTTTATGGGGGACACCTGACTCAAACTACCAAAATGTCGTATTGAAGCCTGGTGATGGCACACACCTTTAATCCCAGCACTGGGGAGGCAGAGGTAGGAAATTCAAAACCACCCTGAGACTACATAGTGAAATCCAGGTCAGCCTGAGCTAGAGCAAGACCTTACCTCGGCGGGGGGGGGGGGGGGGGGCATACCACATACATACGTATATACATACATACATGCATGCATACATTCATACGTACATACATATGTACATACAAACATACATACATCATGTTGAGTATTTCAAGTCATCCGATTTTGAGTATATAGGAGGATATATGAGGGTTCTATGCACATACAAAGACATCTTCTAGAAGTGACTTGAGCAAGCATTGGCTTTGATCCACCTCCCTGTCCCTTCAACACTGAGGGACCTGGGCCACTGTGCCACCTTTTCTCACACGCATGCTCCTTGAGTCTCTACATGTGCCCGTAGCTGCTATATAACAGGCCTGGGCCACGTGAGAAATTCTGTCTCAGAAAGAAATGGAGTGAGAGGGGACTGGAGAGATGGCTTAGTGGTTAAGGCGTTTGCCTGCAAAGCCAAAGGGCATAGATTCGATTCCCCAGGACCCATGGAAGGCAGATGCACAAGATGGCTCACGCATCTGGAGTTCGTTTGCCGTGGCTGGAGGCCCCAGCGTGCCCATTCTCATTCTCTTTCTCTCTCCCTCTCTCTCAAATAAATAAATTATATATATATATATATATATATATATATATATATATATATATATATATATATATATAAACTATCATTCCAGCACAAACACACACAGATGCCCAGCTGCTCAAACTAGACTCTCAGGACCTACTCTGTCTCTCCTCCATCCTGTTCCGTCCCAGCCAGGCCTCAGTTTACTTAGATGTCTCAAGCAGCGCTTTCCCTTGGCACTGGGCACTGAAACTACTGCTATATGGGGAGCTGCCAGCGCGAGAGGGGTAAGAAAAGCTGAAGTTAGCCCTGGACTGAGAAGATAAGAGTTAACTTGAGTGGCGGTTTAGATTCGGCTTGGTTTCGTGCTTACGGAGATGAGGTGATTATTTCAGTGGGTGGGGGACAAAAGATAAGAATAATGATTTGGCCAGAATGAATCGCCCTGAAAACTGCTGATGTTTGAATTGGGCTTACTCCTGTGGCAGCGTTTTCAGGGACCTGTTACAACTTGCTGCCTGGCTCCTCGCCTCCCTTTCATCCCTGTGGTTAGCAGTTCTCTGGGAAGCAAACAACCCATACTATTTGCACAGAAAAGCCAAGAGGGGCTGGACAGATGGCTTAGCGGTTAAGCGCTTGCCTGTGAAGCCTAAGGACCCCGGTTCGAGGCTTGATTCCCCAGGACCCACCTTACCCAGGTGCACGAGGGGACGCACGTGTCTGGAGTTCGTTTGCAGTGGCTGGAGGCCCTGGTGCGCCCATTCGCTCTCTGCCTCTTTCTCCCTCTGTCACTCTCAAATAAATAAATTTTAAAAAGAAAGAAAGAAAGAAAGAAAAACAAAGATCCCGTTCAGCATGGAACCTCATCCTACCGGGAGCCTCCAAAGGAGAGTGAGCACACCCAGGGAGGGGCCGGCTACCCCCTGGGGTGTGGGAGGAAAATGTAAGCGTTGGTATAGACCGTGTCTCCTTTCAGATTGTTTTGTGTAAATATTAGTGTAACAGTATGGGTTCATCGTTTCCATGTTGGGAACAAGGCTGACCTCGTAGCGTGGAGTTTAGGAAATATGGTTACAGAAACCCTCTGCATGCAGTCAACTTTAGACGTGAAAAATTCCTTCAGACTTCAGTGAGAACAAAATAGGAACCACCAGGCTTTAGCCGGGCG
>NC_059114.1:74080124-74134210 GCF_020740685.1 Jaculus jaculus | reverse complement strand
GGGAAGGGAAGGAAGGAAAGGAAAAAGAAAGGTCTGGGGATATACCTCAGTTGGTAGACTTGGTACGCCTAGCAAGAAGCCCTAGGTTCAATCCCAGGCACTGTATAAAACCTGGTGGAAGGGCTGGCAAGATGGCTTAGCAGTTAAGGTGCTTGCCTGCAAAGCCAAAGGACCCAGATTCGACTCCCCAGTGCCCACATAAGCCAGATGCACTAGGTGGTCCATGCATCTGGAATTCATTTACAGCAGCTAGAGGTCCTGGCCTACCCATTCTCTCCCTCCCCCACCCTCCCTCTCTCTCCCTCTGTCTTCTCCAACTCTGATGTATGGAAATTTTCTTCCGCATTGAAAGGTGTGAACAGCTGTTGCCAGTTTTATCAAAAGCAGCTGGGTCAACTCAGAAGCGTGGGAGGGTCATCAGACCCCCACCTGAGCCTGAGGCACCTCCCTACACCAGCTGGGCACAAGATGGGGTGACCTGAGACTGGGCGATGAGGAGAAAATCTAGGAGCAAGGAGCTCCACTGAGGCGGTGTCTCTGGAACCTCCATGCTTTGTAGGTAAGCCCTCACCTCAAGGCTGAGGGAGGAGCATCCATGGGGGTAATCCCCATATAATGAGCCCCACTTAGTGTTACTTTGGGGTCTCCATGCTCTGTAAATAAGCCCTCACCCCCAGGCTGAGGGAGGAGCGAACTGAGTCCCACTGAAGAGCTGCTCTGTGGTCTCACACTCCTGGACAGGGACAAGGGGGGACTAGAAATGGCCACAGGGAAGTTGTCATTCGGGATGGGGTGACACTTTTCCATGGTGCAGCTGCTCTGGGGACCCCTTGCTCTGTAAGTAAGCCCTCATCCCGAGGCTGAGAGAGGAGCATCCAGGGAGTAATTTTAACACAGGAATCTCCATCAAAGTGGTTGCTTTGGGGGCGGCCCCCGTTCCTATAAGTAACCTCTCTTAACATCCTGCGAGTGATCCTCCAATAAACTCATCGGTTCACCCAAGTGGTGCTGATGTAAGCGTACTTCGGTCTGCCATCTGAGTCCTATTTGGAGGGAAAACATGGGTCAGCATCTCTCCAGGGGAAAAGTTTCCCATCTCTCTCTCTCTCAAAAAATAAATAAATAGGGCTGGAGAGATGGCTTAGCGGTTAAGCACTTGCCTGTGAAGCCTAAGGACCCCGGTTCGAGGCTCGCTTCCCCAGGTCCCACGTCAGCCAGATGCACAAGGGGGCGCACGCGTCTGGAGTTCGTTTGCAGAGGCTGGAAGCCCTGGCGCGCCCATTCTCTCTCTCTCCCTCTCTCTGTCTTTCTCTCTGTGTCTGTCGCTCTCAAATAAATAAATAAAAAATTTTAAAAATAAATAAAAAATTAAAAATAAATAAATAAATAAAAATTTAAAAAAAAAACTGAGGACTGGAGAGATGGCTTAGCGGTTAAAGCATTTGCCTGTGAAGTCGAAGGACCTAGGTTCGATTCCCCAGGACCCTCATAAGTCAGGCACACAAGGTGGCGTGCACATCTGGAGTGTGATTGCAGGGGCTGGAGGCTGTGGAGTGCCAGTTCTCTCTCCCTCATAAAAATAAAAATAAAAGCCGGGCATAGTGGTGCCCTCCTTTAATCCCAACACTGGAGGCAGAGGTAGGATCACCATGAGTTTGAGGCCAGCCTGAGACTACATGGTGAATTCCAGGTCAGCCTGGACCAGAGTGAGACCCTACCTCAAAAAACCAAAATGAATAAATAAAATAAATAATAAAAGGGAAGGAAAAAAAAAACCCTGGTGCTGTGGTATTTATCTATAATCTTAGCCCTGTGAGGTAGAGGCAGGAGGATTAGAAATGCAAGCTCAACCTCAGAAATTTAGCAAATTGGGGGCCTGCCTGGGCTACATGAGACACTATCTCTCAGAAACAAGAAAAGTAGCCATGCGTGGTGGTGCACACCTTTAATCCCAGCACCTGGGAGGCAGAGGTAGGAGGATTATCGTGAGTTCGAGGCTACCCTGAGTCTCCATACTGAATTCCAGGGCAGCCTGGGCTAGAGTGAGACCCTACCTCAAAAAACCAAAAAATGAAAAATAAATAAAAGAATGAGAAAGAAAAGCCAGGCATTGGTGACTCTCACCTATAATATTACCCAGCACTCGGAAAACTGAAGTAGGAGGTTTGCTGTGAGTTTAAGGCCACCTTGGACTACAGATAAGTTCTAGGTCAACCTGGGGTAGATGGAGAACCCCTATCTCAAAAAAAATTTTTTTTTTTAAGGCCAAGCATGGTGCCTGGCAGAGGTAGGAGGATCACCGTGAGTTGAGGCCACCCTGAGACTATGTAGTTAATTCCAAGTCATCCGGGGCCAGAGTGAGACCCTACCTCAAAAAGGGGGGGGGCATGGTGGCACACGCCTTTAATCCCAGCACTTGGGAAGCAGAGGTAGGAGGATCACCATGAGTTCAAGGCCACCCTGAGACTCCATAGTAAATTCCAGGTTAGTCTGAGCTAGAGTGAGACCCTACCATGAAATAAATAAATAAATAAATAAGAAAAAATGCATTATATAGAAATATCCTCAAGCCATAAAATTTACCTTTGTAAAGTGTATAAAGTGATGGCTTTCAGTACATTCACAAGGTTGAAGAGCTGTCAACACTATCTAATTTCAGGTCATTTCTATTAGTTCACAGAGAAATTCCATGCTCTTTAGCAATCATTCCCAGTCTCTTTCCCTTCACCAGTGGATATAAACAGTCAAATCTGATTCTATAGATTTTTTTAAAATTCTAGACATTTCATGTAAATATGTGGTTTTTGTGTCTGACTTCTATCCACGTGATCGCATGTACAAAGTCTTCATTCCTTTTTATGGCTGAGTAATATACTAATACATATATATATATATATATATATATATATATGTATGTATATATGTGTAATATATATGACCCTATTTTGTTTAATTGTTCATTATTTGATGGAGAGTTAGGTGGTTTCCACTTTTTGGTCATTACGAATAAGTTTTAGGGTGGATATCTGTTCTCAGTTCCCTTGGGTGTACATGTAGGAATGAAACTGCTGAGTCATGTGGTGACTACTTTTAACTTCTTAAGGAATCCCAGACCAGCTGTACCAGTTTACACCTGGGGTCACTGGTTGCTAAAGAAATAGTGAGGCCTTTTCTTGGCCTCTTCCCTCCATGGTCTTCATTATCCCATTTGAGCTTCGGGACCTTTTGCAAGACACCTCCAGCCACATTAGTGTTTTCTCCTCCAACTTGCCCCCTGTCAAGGCAAGTAATTTGCACCCAAAGAGACACAAAAGAGAATAAAAATTCAGTTGTACACTATGCACTTTAGTTCACAATTTACGAGTTTGATTCTTTTGCTACTTGTAACAAAACTTGAAGTTGTTATTGTTATTGTTACTGTTATTGTTCCCACCTTATTTGTAAGGCGCTGGAAGGCCTATGCTGCTTTTATCGCTCCAAGCCACTTTCCCAGAGTTCCAAGAAACGGGGTTTCATCTGCATGCCCCACAACTTGACAATATCCCATGTGATTAGCCCAATTGGAGCCAAACAATGAAATCTTTTTAAGATTCTTGGGAAAAAAAAAAAAATCCATTCCTCATTTTAACTATTTTAGGGTACAGATTCAAGGGGAAGCCCCATGATGACAGGGGGAAACAATGGCATGAGCAGAGGGTGGACATCACCTCCTGGCCAACATCAGGTGGAAACCAGCAGAGGAGAGTGTGCCAAACACTGGCAAAGGGAAGCTGGCTGTAACACCCATAGGCCGCTCCCAGCAATCAAATCCAGGAAGCTCCAATCCCAAAATTGCCACCAGCTGGGGTCCTAGTATTCAGAGTACTTAAGTTTATGGGGAACACCTGAATCAAACTACCACACCCATGTTCACACTAATTACCCATGGCTTAGAACAATCTGTCACAGTCAGTGGTTGCACAGTAAGTATTTACCTAGAGAATGAATTTTTCTGCTAAACAGAGGGCATTGTGTCAAACTGATAAGCTTAGAAGTGGTTATTGTGATAAGGCATTGCTTCTCAAACTCACTGAAATAAAAGGTTGCCCAAGGGATATTTTTTAAATTACAGTCCACAAGAAAAAAATTGCAGTCAGCTTTTAATATTATAAGCTTGGTGGTGCAGGTTTATAATCCGGACACTCAGGAGGCAAAGGCAGGAAGTTCAAGGCCAGCCTGATCTGCGTAGCTCCAGGCCAACCTGAACTAGAGCATGAAACCCTGTCTCAAAAACAAAAGCTTGGGCTGGAGAGATGGCTTGGTGGTTAAGGTGCTTGCCTACAAAGCCTAAGGACCCAGCTTCGACTCCCCAGGACCCACATAAGCCAGATGCACAAGGGGGCGCATATGGAGTTCATTTTCAGTGGCTGGAGGCCCTGGCATGCTCATTCTTTCCTTCTCTCTCTCTCTCTCTCTCTCTCTCTCTCTCCATACCTATTTCTATATCTCTCTCTCAAATAAATAAATATAAATAAAATATTTTTTAAAAAATCAAAAGCTAAAACACACGCAGAGGACCCTGCTGAATCAAGCTTCAGATGGGCGCTAGAATCATTATTACATCTCCCCAGGCAATGCTGCGGGAGCGTCCTACAGGCTCTCCCTTAGGTACCCTGTTCTGGGAGGTGTGGGCCATGGAGCTGGTGCTGTTGGTGACTACCTCGCCAGGCTCATGGGTTCTTACTGTGGGTCAGTAACTAGATATTCAGGAATCTTCTCCAGGGTCATTTTTATTACAGTCCACAGACAACTGCTGGCTTCCGGGCCATTAGTGTATAGTAGTAGTTAATATATCTTATTTTATTTCTTTGGTTTTTAGAAGTAGGGTCTCGCTCTAGGCCAGGCTGACCTGGAATTCACTATGTAGTCTCAGGGTGGCCTTGAACTCAGGGCGATCCTGCTACCTCTGCCTCCCAAGTGCTGGAATTAAAGGCGTGCGCCACCATGTGGCTGACTGAGGAATCAAGTAACAGACATACCTCTTGTGCAGAGCCATGAGGGCATTTCCAGGAAAAATGAACTGAACGGGCAAAAGGGCCCAGGAAGAGCAGTGTCTTTTTGTCTGGTTGCCCTTGCTGCTTGCTGGTGAGTTCATCGACCTTTGTTATGCCGTCTTTCACGGATGTTAGAAGCCAGCTGCTTCAAGCCTTCCAGTGTGGACTAAAGACCAATGGCTTCCCCAAGAATACTCTAGGCCTTCAATGCCAGATGGGGGCTGCTCCAAGGCATCCAGCCTCAAGGGCTGAGCAGCAACCAGATTCTCAAACTCTCCAGCCTGCGGACAGTCATTGTTGGACTGCCAAGCCCACCTCATGTGAGCCGAGCCAGTCTATTAAACCACCTTCATTATATGTGTTCTCTCTATAGATGCTGTTCCTCTAGAGAAGCATGACTATAACTGGGAAATTTATCACCAATGCACTCGCTTGCAAAGCCTGCTGGCCCAGGTTCAGTTCCCTGGTACCCATGTGTATCAGTCAGGGTTCTCTAAAGGAACAGAACTGAGAGAATGAATTATATCAAAAGGGAATTTATTGGATTCACTCATGGCAGCCCGATAGCTTCCGCAAGCCCGAGATCAAGGAATCTGGTAACTCCTCAGTCCACAAGGCCGGATGCCTCAGAAGTCCCAATCCAGCACTGAAGGTCTGGAAGCTTCCTGAGGAGCCTCTGGTCTTCAGTCCCCGCTAGAAGGCAGCAAGCAGCATTGCAGCCAGGTGGGAAGAAGGGATTCTTTTTTTTCCCAGAGTTTCCTTAGATAAACCCCACTCTCTGAGAGGGGCTGCCCACTCTGGGGAAAGGGCTCACCCTGGGAGAAGGACTTTTTCCTTCAGTAAATCCTTCCTAGAAGCAACCTCAGAGACCCACTCAAGAGGAATGTTTGTGAATTCCCCAGCAGATCAAGTAGACATCAAAACTTACCCATCACACCATGTGAAGCCATATGCACAGGGTGGCACATACATCTGGAGCTTGTTGGAAGTAGCGTGAGGCCCTTGATGTGCCTGTACCACGCCCCTTGTCTTTCTCTGTTTGTAAATCAATAAATAGAAGTTTTACGTGGGCTGGAGAGATGGCTTAGCGGTTAAGCGCTTGCCTGTGAAGCCTAAGGACCCCGGTTCGAGGCTCAATTCCCCAGGTCCCACGTTAGCCAGATGCACAAGGGGGCGCACGCGTCTGGAGTTCGTTTGCAGAGGCTGGAAGCCCTGGAGCGCTCATTCTCTCTCTCCCTCTATCTGTCTTTCTCTCTGTGTCTGTCGCTCTCAAATAAATAAAATAAATAAATAATTTTTAAAAAAAGAAGTTTTACGTCTGGAAACTAGGAAGAAGAGCCCTTGGGCTTTTACAAGTGCTCTTGGATGGGCTCTAAGAAACATATGCCTATAATCATACCTTTTGCTAAGTTCTTTCCAAACTGTACCTTGCTACTTGAGTCACAAGAACAACTAACTGCATGTATAAAAACACTTGCCTGATACATCAACTCCATGACAAAACTAATATCACCTCTCACAGCAAGCCCCTCAGTCAGTGCTTTCTGTAGCTCATAACAACTTACCTGATTTTCCACTTTACCATCAAAAGCCCTTACCCACTCTTCCTACCTGAATGTGCCCGTGGTTGCCATGGCACAAGCATTTCTCATCTCCACACGCAGTTATTCCCCGTTAAACATCTTCCAGAGGAGAGTTACTCTCTGTTTGTTGTTTAGGTTGACAAGAGCTTTCAATGTGACTGATGATTCTCTTTGTCTGAAGAGCGCTGGAGGTCAGTCTTCCCTCATGCTTCTACTTTAGGCCTGCTTTCCTATTAACTAACGGAGATGAAAGCCATGCTAGTCAAAACATCAGAAGTTCAGGCTGGAGAGATGGCTTAGCGGTTAAGTGCTTGCCTGTGAAGCCTAAGACCCCCAGTTCAAGGCTCGATTCCCCAGAACCCACGTAAGCCGGATGCACAAGGGGGCACATGCATCTGGAGTTGGTTTTCAGTGGCTGGAGGCCCTGGCGCGCCCATTCTCTCTATATCTGCCTCTTTCTCTCTCTGTCTGTCTCTCTCAAATAGATAAATAATTAAAAATAAAAATCAGAAGTTCTCCAAGCCAGAGAAAAGAATGTCACCACTCTTCTGTGCTATTGTGCCCACCTCACCATCACTCATGTGTGCACATGGGAGCACACACACACACACACACACACACACACACACACACACATACACACAGATGAACACAGTCCATGCAGGCAAGAATAGAGCTCCTCCAATAGGTCTGGAGATGGTTCTCAGTTGCCAGAATGCTTGTTTAGCATGCCGAAAGTCCCGGACCCAATCTCCAACAGCATATCAAACTGAGAGAAACACTCCCGGGAGAAAGTTGAACAGCTCCCTCAGTTTATTGTCAGTGAAATGGGTTTATAAGCATCTGAGGGTAGGAGGAAGGGTCCTAAGGGGATTGGACATATCAAGTTCATTTCTGATGCCTAATTAGCATATGGGGGCATTCATTCCAGCACTTAGGTGCAGGTGATCTAGGGTCTCAGGGGGATGGGATATGTGAAGGTTGATGAGGAGTTTCCTAGGCAACTGGCCAAAGGTCACAGGGCTATGGACAGAGCCTACGTTCAGGTATGCTGGGCTTGGAGAGGGCGTGGCCTCTTGTAGCCTGGAGGTCCTTAGCCTTGCCTGGCAGCCCATGCCCCACCCCTAAAGGTTCCAGCCTGTGCCTGGCAGTGACCAACAGCCATCGGCCATCCAGCTTGACTGAAACAGGATAGCTCCAGAGACTCTGCCTCAAGGAAATACATCAGTAGAGCAACAGAAGAAAACACCTATGTTCTCTTCTGGCCTCCACACAGGTGTGCATGGCACATAGGCATCCACGCACATACCTGTACAGACACCATACAGATGCACCATATTGACAAATTAACGTAAAAATAAAATCACACCTTGTGGGCAATTCAGCTGGGGGCTGGGAGGAGGTAACTCACAAGCATTGCTGTACCTGGATATTGCCGGTAATGATTCTGATCCAGTAGACTTTGAGTCGCCCCAGGAAGCTATGGTTTTAGCAAGGTCACAGGTGATTATTGTGCTTCCAGATGTTTCAGCTGCTCTGATTCTGGAGGAATGGTATGAGGTTCCCATGTTTATCAGTTACTTTTGCTTTGCCGGGACAAAATACCCCACCTAAAGTAGCTTAGGGAAGGAAAGAGTTGTTTTTGGCTCACTACTCCAGAGAGTAGAGTCCATCGTGGAGCGGAAGGCACGGCAGGAGCAGGAAGCTGGTATTACATCATCCTCGTCAGGGAGGAAGTAGGGAGAGAAAAATCAGCAAGCAGAACTGGACTATAAAACCTCAAGACCAGCCCGAAGTGACACACTTCCTCCAACAAGGATCCACCTCCGAAAGGTTCCACAAGCTTCCCAAACAGCACCACCAAGTGGGAATTAAATACTCAAACACATGCGTCTATGTACATTCAAACCGCCCCACCATGCATGGGAACACAGAGCAATATTTTCAATTCTTGGCTACTTCCCTGCAGTTTCTCTTTTCCATTGCTATTTTCCAGCTGATAAACCATCCTGTTCCCATTGGCGTCTGGCAGGGATATCAGCAGATGGAAAACAAATGAAGAGTAAGAGACCTAGAGACAGACAGGAAGAGAGGCAGGTAGACCTCCTTCTGAGTATGGCTTCCAAATGCCTAAAGCCCTTAGTGGTACTACAGCTAGATGTAGCCCAAAGTTTTCTTTTTGCCAGGTGAGAGGAGGGACAGGCAGAAAGACCAATAACACCAAGACCTGGAGGCTGGCGCTCTGTGCTGTGGTTGCTTCAGAGAGAACAGGATGCCTCAGAGAGATCCCCAAGCCTCCAAAATAGCTTGGAATAGCAGAGAAAAGGCCATGAATTCTAAAGGAGTCAAGTGGGCAGGAATGAGGGACATTAAAAGAGTACCCATGATGGACTGGTATGTTTGGGATTGTTTTATCAGATGCTTTCATGGATAGATGTCCTGAAGACCAAATAGATTTTCACTGTTCCCACTACCACCACCCCCACCATAGCTGCCACCATCACTGCCACCACCACCAGTACCACCATGGCTGCCACCACCATCACCATCACTACCAGCACCACCACCAGCACAACCATCACCACCACCACTACCAACACACTACCATGCCCTGATCATCACAACCCTCTACATTTGGGTTGAAACTAATAAATACCAGTGGAAAGGTCAGAGAGCACTGAATGTAAAGTCTCAGAGACTTGCAATTAAGTTGTTATAGACAATAAGGAAAACTAGAATGTGGAGTGAAAAATCACACTGGCCACATGGGAGAGCTTTTAGACTTGAACTCAAGACCTGTGCTCCGAAGCATCCCTGACAGGGACCCTCCCATGGTACCTCCCAAACTGCAGCCCCTCTTGCCAACTTGTCTTCTTGGATTCCTTGGATCTTTCCTCTAAATATCCTTTTCTGTCTTCTCCCTTTCTGTATTTTCCTTGTTCTCAAAATAGCCTTTGGTGGTCAGCGGAAAACACCTCCAGGACCCTTTAAAACAATGGAGCCCCAACAACAATGAAGACAGAATGCAGCAAGTCTCTCTTTGGCCCACTTTCTCCTAAGGCAGGAAGAATACCAAATTTCATCTACTTTTAATTTTTTTTTTTTATTTATTCATTTGAGAAAGAGTAAGAGGCAAAGAGAAAATGGGCACACCACAGCCTCTAGCCACTGCAAATGAACTTTAGCCACATGTACCACCTTGTGCATCTGGCTTTACGTGGGTACTGGGGAATCAAACCTGGGTCCTTAGGCTTCACAGGCAAGCACCTTAACTGCTAAGCCATCTCTCCAGCCCCCTCTTTTATAAGTTAATTTTTTTTATTTATTTGAGAGCAAAAAGGAGGAAGATATATAAGAGAGAGAGAGAGAGAGAAAAAACACAAAATTTTAAAACACATTGCTTCTCCTCTCTGTGGAAAAAAAAGGATGTGTGAAATCCTGGATGGGGTCAGCCTCATGCCCAGGTTAACCTGAGGCATTCCTAAACAAGACTACACTTGTACAATGTTCGCATATTAAAATAAGATGAGCCGGGCGTGGTGGCGCACGCCTTTAATCCCAGCACTTGGGAGGCAGAGGTAGGAGGATCACTGTGAGTTCGAGGCCACCCTGAGACTCCTTAGTGAATTCCAGGTCAGCCTGAGCTAGAGTGAGACCCTACCTCAAAAAACCAAAAAAATAAAAATGAAAAAAATAAGATGAATTGTAACATCTAGTGCTGGTGGTTTTGTGTTCATTCGTTTATTTTCTGAGACGAGCCCTCAGTATATAGCCCAAGATGTCCTCAAATTCTCAATCCTCCTGTCTCAGCCACTCACATTGATTCAGATTTTTATACTGTCAAGTCCTTTGTCATGCAACCATGGAAAATTAGACACACAAATGAAGAGATGCGAGGAAGGCAAAGGAGATTTGTTGAGGGAGAAGTGGGAAAGCCCCAGAGCGTCAGGGCAAGCACGCTTGGGGTTCGGCTGGCATCCAAAGAAGAGAAAGAAAGAAAAAGCTGGACTGGAGGATGGCTCAGCAGTTAAAATCAAAGCCCAGCGGCCTGGGTTCATTTCCCCAGGCTCACGTAAAGCCACATGCACAAAGTGGCACACGCATCTGAAGTTCCTTTGCAGTTGGCAGAGACCCTGGTAAGCCCATTCTCTCTCTCATCACAATTTTCTTTTTAAGTTACACTTTGAGTTAGAGCTCAGAGAAGTGACTAGGTGGGCAGCAAGGGCCTGAGAGCAATGAGGGAGGGAGGGCCTTCTCTCACGTTCCTCCCTCCTCCTCAGCAGGTCTGTAGGTGAAGGGGTGATTTCTTGGCCAGGTGATCCACAGACTCAGTTGGATTAACTTCTTAAAAAAAAAAAAAAGAAGAAGCCAGGCATGGTGGCACACGCCTGTAATCCCAGCACTCAGGAGGCAGAGGTAGGAGGATCTCTGTGAGTTCGAGGCCACCCTGAGACACCATAGTGAATTCCAGGTCAGCCTGAGCTAGAGTGAGACCCTACCTCGAAAAACCAAAAAAAAAAAAAGAAAGAAAGAAAGAAAATGCAAAAGGGCTGGTGAGATGGCTTAGCAGTTAAGGCACTTGCCTTCAAAGCCTAAGGACCCAGGTTTGACTCCCCAGTACCCACTTAAGCCATATGCATAAAGTGTATGCATCTGGAGTTCTAGTGACCCTGGTGTGCTCATTCTCTCTCCTCACCCTCTGCCTTTTTCTCTCATAAATACATACATACATACATATATGTATATATATATTGTTTTGTTTTGTTTTGTTTTGTTTTGTTTTGTTTTGTTTTTCGAGGTAGGGTCTCACTCTAGCCCAGGCTGACCTGGAATTCACCATGGAGTCCCAGGGCAGCCTTGAACTCATGGCGATTCTCCTACCTCTGTCTCCCTAGTGCTGGGATTAAAGGCATGAGCCACCACGCCCATTTTAAATAAATATTTTTTTACATATTTTTTAATCTTATTTTATTTTATTTTTTCTCGATTTTAAAACATTTTCCATGATTATAAAAAATATCCCATGGTAAGACCCTCCCTCCCCCCTCTTTCCCCTTTGAAATTCCATTCTCCATCAAATTCCCTCCCCATCTCAGTAAGTCTCTCTTTTATTTTGATGTCGTGATCTTTCCCTCCTCTTATGATGGTCTTGTGTAGGTACTGACAGGCACTATGAGGTCATGGATATCCAGGCCATTTTATGTCTGGAGGGAGCATGTTGTAAGGAGTCCAACCCTTCCTTTGGCTCTTACATTCTTTCCGCCACCTCTTCCACATTAGACCCTGAGCCTTGGAAGGTGTGATAGAGATGTTACTCAGTACTCTAGTCACTTCTTTATTTTTTAAACACACACACACACACGCACACACACACAACAGCAAAAGCCTTGTCTTTTTTTTTTTTTTTTCAAAAGCCTTATCTTAAGTGGGTGGCTTGAGAATTGAACCTGGCTACAGGCTTTGTGAGCAAGTGACTTTAACCACTGAGCCATCTTCCTAGCCTCTAGATGAACTTATAACAGGATCCTAATTTCTCATGTTTAGAGTACTTAGAATGTCATGTCCCCACCCATGACCAGAGGTAAAACTCAAATTAGCTATCCAGAAACACAAACCCTTATATTCCCACCCTCCACCCTTTCATGGCATTTTAAATCCCATGTAGGATTGTGACGTTTCTCATGTTACCAGGGAAACAGTTACCAGGGAAACAGAAGGTGGAGCTGCTCCCACAGTGACCTCCATACCTACAATATTGTGATTGCAGGCATGTGCCACCATGCCTGGCCCCAGTTATTCTTATCAGTGTAATTCTTAGTTTGAGGTCAAAGTGAGATATGTTAAGTTTGGGAAGAAAGAACAGCTAATCACAGTTAAGATAGTGCTATGCTCTGATCTTTGTCCTCTCCACTCCTCACGATGGGACTTAATCCCAAAGGCCTATGTTGATGGCATTTGGAGGTGAGCTTTAGGGAGGTAATCAGGATAAAAATGAGGTCATGGGGGCTGAAGAGATGGTTTAGCTGTTAAGGCACTTGCCTGTGAAGCCTAAGGACCCCAGTTCGAGGCTCAATTCCCCAGGACCCACGTAAGCACAAGGTGGTGCATGCATCTGCAGTTCGTTTGTAGTGGCTAGAGGGCAAGGTGTGCCCATTCTCTCTCTCTCTCTCTCTTTCTCTAATAAATAAAAATCAGAAAAAAAAATTAAATGAAGTCATGAGGGTGGGCCTTACAGGAAGAGGGACCCAAGTTAGCAAGCTTGCTGTCCCTCCAGGGAATGCTCTGTACTATCTGGTTCTCTGCAGAGTCCCCACATCTGTAAGGTTCCTACTAGATGTGACTCCTTGACCTTGGACTTCTCAGCCTCTGGAACTAGAAGAAAAAGCTTTTATTAGTAGTTGTTTGTTTTTTCCAGGTAGGGTCTCGCTAACCCAGGCTGACCCAGAATTTACTATGTAGTCTCAGGCTGGCCTTGAACTCACAGACATCCTCCTACTTCTGCCTCCCAAGTGCTGGAATTAAAGGTGTGAGCCACCATACCTGGCTTATTTTTCTTTATTCATTAGTTTTTGTGCATGTGGTGGTTTGATTCAGGGATCCCCCATAAACTTAGGTGTTCTGGATGCTACATTCCCCAGCTGATGGCAATTGGAAATTAAAGCCTCCTGGAGGCGGTGTATTGTTGGAGACAGGCTTATGGGTGTTAGAGCAAGTTTCCCCATGCCAGTGTTTGGCACACTCTCCTGTTCCTGTTATCCACCCTCTGCTCATGCCATCATTTTCCATGCCATCATGGAGCTTCCCCCTCGAGTCTGTATGCCAAAATCAACTTCTTTTTTTCCTCACAAGCTGCTCTTGGTTGGGTGATTTCTCCCAGCCATGAAAACCTGACTGCAACAGTATGTGATGATTTGGGCCTTCTTAGCTGTTGAGATGGTCTCACGATGCACCCCAGGCTGGCTTCCAACCTGTGAGACTTCTCCAACTCAGTCTCCTTACCTTTTAAATAAAGGACTCACTATGTGGCGTGACAGGTAGGGTCCTCCTTCCTACCCCTGAGCCTTCTCAGTGATGAAGTCCAGCCTTCCCAGGGAGCCAGGAGCTCTGCACCTGAAATGTCCTTCTCAGAGAATCTAATTCCTATGAAAAAAGTCTCTAAGAAGCACTTCTATTTGTTCTGTAATTACATGGAGAATAACCAGTTTTAGTGAGTTTATGTGAGTTTCTGGGCATAACAATAGAGTTCTAGAGGTGACAGAAAATACTCCTTCCTGAAGAGAGCTCCCAGACCAAGATAGAAACTCACCCAGGGCAAGAGAAATCCTACCCATATTGTCCAGTCAACCTCTCTGAAGGAACTGATCCTACTAGAGCCAAAAAAACAAGAGTGTCTGGCCTTGTGCCAGCCCCAACACCTCACACTGTGGGGACCTATGGCAGCCTGCCCCAGTGGTCCCCAAGGAGAGGCGGGGTGGGTAAAGTTTGGGGGGGAGCTTTTCTCTCCTACAAACCCAGCAAAGATGTGGAATGAGTCATCTGAAAGTAGGGACCAAGAATTAAAACAAATGACTCAAATTGCAACTACCAGCTCAGCTGCCCCACTTCCTCTTCTTCTTTGTCATTTCTGAGGGGTAACTGTGGGTGTCTTCCACAGTGCCAACCCTGCTGATCTGGTTGTAGACTTTTTTTTTTTTTTTGAGGGGGTACGCTTTCAAGGTAGAGTCTCTGGCTCAGGCTGACCTGGAATTTATTGTGTCGTCTCAGGGTGGCCTCGAACTCACTGCCATCCTCCTGCCTCTGCCTCCCGAGTGCTGGGATTAAAGGCGTGCACCACCACTCCAGGCTGGTTGTAGAGTCTTTATGAGAGTGTAACCTCCTCATGCTGCAGAGGGACTTTCAACTGTGAAGGAGTACATCACTTAGGGTGGCCAATGTCAGCCATGTGGGCAGAAAAGAGAAAGAACACAGAGAACTGGAAGAAACTGTGAGGTGGAAATTCAGTCAGCAGTTTCCTGCTTCCTGAAGCGGAAGAGCCCTTTGTTTCCACAAAGCATCGCTGAGCAGCGTCCCAGGGTCTCAAGTCTCAATTACGGTAACACCAGGGTCTCCTTGACACTAGGGATCATTTTGTATGACTCTTTGTAACTCCAGCCCCTGGTGGAACAGTCTGGCACAGAGGTGATTCAAATGTCAGTTGAGGGGCTTGGGACATGGCTCAACACTTAAGGGCACTTGTTTGCAAAGCCTGCCGGCCTGGGTTTGATTCCCCAGGACCCATGTAAAGCCAGATGCACAAAGCGATACATGTTTCTAGAGTTTGTTTGCCGCAGCAAGAGGCACTGATGTACCCATTCTCTCAGTTTCTCTCTGTGTTTGCAAATAAATAACGATATTTTTTTTTAATATTTTATCTATTTATTTGAAAGAGAGAGAAAGAGGCAGATAGAGTGAATGGGCACACCAGAGTCTCCAGCCACTGCAGATGAACTGCAGACACATGTGCCGCCTTGTGCATCCAGCTTTAAGTAGGTACTGGGGACTTGAATCTGGGTCCTTTGCCGGTGCTGGCAAGTACCTTAACCACTAAGCCATCTCTCCAGCCCCGTGACACTTTTTTTTTTTAATTTTTATTAACATTTTCCATGATTATAAAATATATCCCATGGTAATTCCCTCCCTCCCCACCCCCACACTTTCCCATTTGAAATTCCATTCTCCATCATATTACCTCCCCATTACAATCATTGTAATTACTTATATACAATATCAACCTATTAAGTATCCTCCTCCCTATCTTTCTCTACCCTTTATGTCTCCTTTTTAACTTACCGGCCTCTGCTACTAAGTATTTTCATTCTCATGCAGAAGCCCAGTCATCTGTAGCTAGGATCCACATATGAGAGAGAACATGTGGCGCTTGGCTTTCTGTGCCTGGGTTACCTCACTTAGTATAATACTTTCCAGGTCCATCCATTTTTCTGCAAATTTCATAACTTCATTTTTCTTTACCGCTGAGTAGAACTCCATTGTATAAATGTGCCACATCTTCATTATCCACTCATCTGTTGATGGACATCTAGGCTGGTTCCATTTCCCAGCTATTATAAATTGAGCAGCAATAAACATGGTTGAGCATGTACTTCTAAAAAAATCTGATGAGTCTTTTGGATATATGCCTAGGAGTGCTATAGCTGGGTCATATGGTAGATCAATCTCTAGCTGTTTTAGGAACCTCCACACTGTTTTCCACAATGGCTGGACCAGATTGCATTCCCACCAGCAGTGCAGAAGGGTTCCTTTTTTTCCACATCCCCGCCAACATTTATGATCATTTGTTTTCATGATGGTGGCCAATCTGACAGGAGTGAGATGGAATCTCAATGTAGTTTTAATCTGCATTTCCCTGATGACTAGTGACGTAGAACATTTTTTTAGATGCTTATATGCCATTCGTATTTCTTCCTTTGAGAACTCTCTATTTAGCTCCATAGCCCATTTTTTGATTAGCTTGTTTGATTCCTTATTATTTAACTTTTTGAGTTCTTTGTATATCCTAGATATTAATCCTTTATCAGATATATAGCGGGCAAAGATTTTTTCCCATTCTGTAGGTTGCCTCTTTGCTTTTTTCACAGTGTCCTTTGCGGTGCAAAATCTTTGTAATTTCATTAGGTCCCAGTGGTTAATCTGTGGTTTTATTGCCTGAGCAATTGGGGTTGTATTCAGAAAGTCTTTGCCAAGACCAATATGTTGAAGGGTTTCCCCTACTTTTTCCTCTAGCAGTTTCAGAGTTTCCGGTCTGATGTTAAGGTCTTTAATCCATTTGGACTTAATTCTTGTGCATGGCGAGAGAGAAGAATCTATTTTCATCCTTCTGCAGATATATATCCAGTTTTCAAAACACCATTTGCTGAAGAGACTGTCTCTTCTCCAATTAGTATTTTTGGCATTTTTATCGAATATCAGGTGGCTATAGCTACCTGGGCTTACATCTGGATCCTCTATTCTGTTCCACTGATCTACATGTCTGTTTTTGTGCCAGTACCATGCTGTTTTTGTTACTATGGCTCTGTAGTATAGGTTAAAATCAGGTATGGTGATACCACCAGCCTCTTTTTTGTTGCTCAGTATTATTTTAGATATTCGAGGTTTTTTGTGATTCCAAATGAATTTTTGGATTGTTTTTTCTATTTCCATGAAGAAAGCCTTTGGAATTTTGATAGGGATTGCATTAAATGTGTAGATTGCTTTAGGTAAGATTGCCATTTTCACAATATTGATTCTTCCAATCCAGGAACAAGGGATGTTTCTCCACTTTCTAGTGTCTTCTGCAATTTCTCGCTTGAGTGTTTTAAAGTTCTCATTGTATAGATTCTTTACTTCCTTGGTTAGGTTTATTCCAAGGTACTTTATTTTTTTTGATGCAATTGTGAATGGGAGTGATTTTCTGATTTCATCCTCTGTGTGTTTGTTGTTAGCATATATGAAGGCTACTGATTTCTGTGTATTTATTTTGTATCCTGCTACATTGCTGTAGGTTTTGATCAGCTCTAACAGCTTGCTAGTAGAGTCTTTAGGGTCCTTTATGTATAGAATCATGTCATCTGCAAATAATGATAACTTGATTTCTTCCTTTCCAATTTGTATCCCTTTTATGTGTGTCTCTTGCCTTATTGCTATGGCTAAGACTTCCAAAACTATATTAAATAGAAGTGGGGACAGAGGACACCCTTGTCTTGTTCCTAATTTTAGTGGAAAAGCTTCCAGTTTTTCCCCATTTAGTAATATGTTGGCTGTAGGCTTATCATAAATAGCCTTTATTATATTGAGATATGTTCCTTCTATTCCCAGTCTCTGTAGGACTTTTATCATGAAGGGATGTTGGATTTTGTCAAATGCTTTCTCTGCATCTAATGAGATGATCATGTGATTTTTGTCCTTCAACCCATTTATGTAATGTATTACATTTATAGATTTGTGTATGTTGAACCATCCCTGCATCTCTGGGATAAAGCCTACTTGGTCAGGGTGAATGATCTTTTTGATATATTCTTGTATTCTGTTTGCCAATATTTTGTTGAGAATTTTTGCATCTATGTTCATGAGGGAGATTGGTCTGTAATTTTCTTTTTTTATTCTATCTTTGCCTGGTTTTGGTATCAGGGTGATGCTGGCCTCATAGAAGGAGTTTGGTAGAATTCCTTCTTTTTCTATTTCCTGGAAAAGCTTAAGAAGCAATAGTGTTAGCTCTTCCTTAAAAGTCTGGTAAAATTCAGCAGTGAATCCGTCCGGGCCTGGGCTTTTTTTAGTTGGGAGATTATTGATAACTGTTTGGATCTCCATGTTTGTTATAGGTCTATTTAAGTGATTAATCTCATTTTGATTTAATTTAGGTAGGTCATATAGATCAAGGAAATCATCCATTTCTTTCAGATTTTCATACTTTGTGGAGTATATGCTTTTATAGTATGTCCCTATGAATTTTTGAATTTCTCTGGAATCTGTTGTGATGTTACCTTGTTCATCTCTGATTTTATTAATTTGTGTCTCTTCTCTCTTTCTTTTGATCAGATTTGCTAAGGGTTTATCAATCTTGTTTATCCTTTCAAAGAACCAACTCTTTGTTTCATTAATTCTTTGGATTGTTCTTTTTGTTTCTATTTCATTAATTTCTGCCCTAATCTTTATTATTTCTTCCCGTCTACTGATTTTTGGTTTGCCTTGTTCTTCTTTTTCCAAGGCTTTAAGGCGAAGCATTAGGTCGTTTACTTGCGACCTTTCTAATTTCTTAATATAGGCACTCAAGGCTATAAATTTACCTCTTAGAACTGCCTTCATTGTGTCCCAGAGATTTTGGTATGTTGTGTTCTCATTATCATTTGACTCTATAAATTTTTGATTTCCTTTTTGATTTCTTCATTGACCCATTCATCATTTAGTAGTGTATTGTTTAGTTTCCATGATTTTGTGTATGCTCTATAGCCTTTCTTGCTACTCATTTGTAGTTTAATTCCATTGTGGTCAGATAGAATGCAAGGAATTATTTCAATTTTCCTGAATTTGTTAAGATTTGCTTTGTGTCCTAATATATGGTCTATTTTAGAGAATTCCATGTGCTGCTGAAAAGAATGTATATTCTGCAGCCTTTGGATGAAATGTCCTGTATATATCTATTAAGTCCATTCCTTCTATGACCTCATTTAGTCCAGATGCTTCTCTGTTTATTCTTTCCCTGGATGACCTGTCAATTGATGAGAGTGGGGTGTTAAAGTCACCCACCACCACTGTGTTTGGTGTTATCTGTGACCTTAGTTCTAATAGTGTTTGTTTGACGAATTTGGGAGTCCCCATGTTAGGTGCATATATGTTTAGGATTGTAATGTCCTCCTGTTGGAGTGTGCCCTTAATCAATATAAAGTGACCTTCCTTATCTTTCTTGACTAACGTCGGACTAAAGTCTACCCTGTCTGATATTAGGATAGCAACCCCTGCTTGTTTTCTAGGCCCATTTGCTTGAAACACCATCTTCCAACCTTTCACCCTAAGATAATGTCTATCCTTTGTAGAAAGGTGAGTTTCTTGGAGACAACAAATTGTAGGATCCTGCTTTTTAACCCAGTCTGCAAATCTATGTCTTTTCGTTGGGGCATTGAGGCCATTGATATTAAGAGATATTATTAAAAGGTGTGTATTTTTGTTTGCCATTTTTGTGTGTGTGTATGTGTTTCTGGTTCTACCTGCGCTCTCTTCTGTTAACTAGTATTTGAGTATTGCTTGTTTTTTCTAGGTTCCTTATATGTGTGCTTTTCCTTTTCTTCAGCATGGAGGATTCTATCAAGTATTTTCTGTAGAGCTGGTTTTGTCTTCAAATACTCCTTTAACCTGCTTTTGTCATGGAACCGTGACACTTTTTAAATGTCAATTAAATGAAGAAAAGGGCAACTTGATTATCATACATTATCCTTAAAGAGCATGCATTTTATATAAAATTATAGGCTATCACATTTTGTGTTTCTAGCGTTTTAGTTATTTGAGAGAGAGAATGGTGCATACCAGGGCCTCCAGCCGCTGCAAATGAACTCCAAATGCATGCATACCTTATGCCTCTGGATTACCTGGGTACTGGGGAGTCGAACCTGGGCCCTTAGGCTTCTTAGGCAAGTGCCTTAACCATTAAGCCATCTCTCCATCCCATAGTTTGTGTTTTCCATACATAAAAATATTTAACATTGGGCTGGAGAGATGGCTTAGCGGTTAAGCACTTGCCTGTGAAGCCTAAGGACCCCGGTTCGAGGCTCGGTTCCCCAGGTCCCACGTTAGCCAGATGCACAAGGGGGCGCACGCGTCTGGAGTTCGTTTGCAGAGGCTGGAAGCCCTGGCACACCCATTCTCTCTCTCTCTCCCTCTATCTCTCTTTCTCTCTGTGTCTGTCGCTCTCAAATAAATAAATAAATAATTTTAAAAAAAAATTTAACATTGCTTCTGTCAGTCATGAGTGGCTACTTAAATAGAATAGTATTTTATAAATAAACATTACTACTCATATTGAACATATGACAGCAGAATAAAAATATTATATGAAAATGAGGGACTTTTAAAATCACATATAATGTTTTAGGGAACAGATTTAATAATTATGGGAGTTTCCTGCCCCAAAAGACATGGGTGGAACACCTCCCCTGAGGAATCTAGAAGGCTCTGTGGCAGAGGTACAAGATAGAGCTTTTTGAAATTTTGTTTTAAATTTTGTCAAATATTTTATTTTTTTTATTGATTTGAGAGAGGGACAGAGAGAGAGAATGGGCACACCAGGGCCTCCAGCCACTGCAAATGAACTCCAGACACATGTACCACCTTGTGCATCTGGCTTACTTGGGTACTGGAGAATCAAACCTGGGTCCTTAGGCTTCGCAGGCAGGTGTCTTAACCACCAAGCTATCTCTCCATCTCCCAAGGTAGAGCATTTGAAGCATCAGGAGACCATCAGGGATGAGGAAATACAGGGCTGGTCTAGGTCGGGTGCATACTGGTTAGGAGCATAGGGTTGCTACAAGTAGGAAGAGCAAGTGAAGTAATGAGGTCAGGCTATACTAGTTTTTCTAGGGCTGCCAGAACCAAGTTCCACAAACCAGGTGGCCTCAACAACCACAGGTTAGTGTTTCCCAGTTCTGGAGGCTTGAAGTCCAAAGTCACAGTGTTAGATGTGCTGGTTCTTTAAGGGCCACGAGGGAAGAATCTATTCCAGACCTTTGTCCTTGGTTTGAGAATGACCATCTGTATGATCACCTGCTCTCCCTGCCTACATGCATGGCCCCAAATTTCCCCTATTTATAAAAGACAGCTGACTTATGAGCTAAGGCTGTCTATTGGCCTCATATTAAGCTGGTTACCTCTGCAAAGACCCTTTCTCCAAATAAGGTCACATTCTGAGGACCAAAGTTTCAATGTAGGAATATTAAGGGGACACAATCTGTAACACAGGAATGCCATGGAAGCACGGTTACCTCTAGCCGTGTGTGTGTGTGTGTGTGTGTGTGTGTGTACATGTGTGCCCCACAGTGTGTGTGTAGAGGTCAGAGGTCAGAGGTTTTGGTCAGTCCTCGCCTTCCCACCACATTTGAGGCAGGTTTCTTCTCGCTGTGCCACTGTTTGTTCTTTGGTGAGCTTACTATGAGCTTCCTGAAAATTCTCCTGACCCTGCCTTCCAAATCAGAGTTAGAGTGCCAGGATGATAGATGCCTGTCATGGCCTCTGGCTGTTTTTTTTTTTTTTTTTGTTTTTTATGTGGGGTTTGGGACTCAGACTCAGGTACTTGGGCTTGAGTGGCTAGCATTTTATCTTCTGAGTCATCACTCCAACCCCCAAGTTGTTTTTCTTTAATATATTTATTGAGTTATGTGCAAACAGAAAGAGAGAAAGAGAGAACAAGCCACGGCCTCTATCCACTTTGCAAATGAACTGCAGATGCATGTGCCACTGTGTGCATCTGGCTTTATGCGGGTACTGGGGAATCAAACCCAGGGCGCTATGCCGTGCCAAGCAAGCACCTTAACCACTGAGCCATCTCTCCAGCCCCCACGTTTGTTTTTGTTTTTGTTTTTAAATCATCCAATCACCAAGCTTTCAGGGGCTTTACCCTCAAATCTTTTCATTGCATGTGATTTTCATGGCTCCTAGAAACACAGACCCTTTTTCTTTATGTGTGTCTGTATGTGAATGCACATGTGGATTCATGTGTGTGTGTGTGTGGCCATGTGCACGTGTGCAGTTCAGAAGGCAGCCTCACTGTCATCCCAGGAATGCCATTCACCTTTTCTCAAAAAATTATTTTATTTATATTTACTTATTTATTTATTTGACAAAGAGAACGGGCATGCCAGGGCCTCCATCCACTGCTAACGAACTCCAGGAGCATGTGCCCCCTTGTGCATCTGGCTAATGTGGGTCCTGGGGAATCAAACCTGGATCCTTTGGCTTTGTGTAGACAAACGCCTTAACTGCTAAGCCCTCCTTCCAGCCCCCATCCACCTTTCTTTGAGAGAGGGTCTCTCATTGACCTGAAGCTCACAGATTAGGCTAGACTATCTGACCAGTAAGTCCCAGGGAATCTGCCAGTCTCCACCTTCCTGGGGCTTAAATTATAGCCATGTGTGCCATAATGCATGGCATTTTTTAATACATTTATTTTTATTTTTATTTATTTATTTGAGAGCAATAGACAGAGAAAGAGGCATAGAGAGAGAGAGAATGGGCACGCTAGGGCCTCTAGCCACTGCAAACGTACGCCCTCTTGTGCATCTGGCTAACGTGGGTCCTGGGGAATCGAGCCTCGAACCAGGGTCCTTAGGCTTCACAGGCAAGCACTTAACCGCTAGACCATCTCTCCAGCCCATGCATGGCATTTTTATGTGGGTACTTAGATCTAACTCGGGTTCTCATCCTGGTGAGGTAAGCATTTTACTAACTGAGCTATAGCCCCAGACCCGTTCCACCCCTCCCCCCAACAAACCAGACTCTTTAAATCCCAGTGCTGGGGAGTGGAGGCAGGAGGAACCCTGGGATTTGCTACCCAGCCAGTCTAGCCTAACTGGTGCGCTGGATCCCTTTCTGCTAGAATTTGATGGAAATTGGGGTCCCCTACAGAGGCCCCACAACTCCGCTAAGTCATGCCTCTTTTGATCAGAAAGCTGCACAGCCGCTGGAGGCTCTACTGTAACCAGCGCACAGTCTGTTAAGAGGATGGTCCCTGGAGAAAAGACGTCCCCAGTACTTCCAAGGGAGCCACGTGGTCAGCAAGATTCCGGCTCATCCCAGCAGATGGGACAAAGGGTGAAGGAAAAGAACTGAAGGAGTTAAGTCCCTAAAAGTACCAACCCATAAGGAGCCTCAGCTGACCTTAACAGTTAAAAAGGTGAATTTTGCCCACCTACACGATCTTAAACACCCAATAGGGAAGTACAACCAGAAAATAGAGTGGTTTATAACAACACAAAGCAAAATGAGCTGGCTAGAGCTCAAAGAAGACTGAAAACACTACGCGAGCTGTGATAAACTCTACTCAAAAGATACCAGCAAGGGCTGGAGGGATGGCTTAGCAGTTACGGCATTTGCCTGCAAAGCCAAAGGACCCAGATTCGATTCCCCAGGACTCACGTTAGCCAGATGTACAAGGGGCCAACACATTTGGAGTGCCTTTGCACTGGCTGGAGGCTCTGGCGTGCCCATTCATTCTCTCTCTCTCTCTCTCCCCTCCCCCCTTTCTCTATCAAATAAATAAAAATAAAATATTTTTTAAAAGATACCAGCAAGCTCAGTCTTTAGGGAGAAAAGCTATTCCAGTCTCCAGCCATCCACATAAAGTCCAGATTCACTGTCCCACCTTGCACTTCTCTAAATGTACCATTAACACCTTCTTACTGTATTGCTATCATTTTATTCTATTGCACACTCCAGTATAGTTTCAATTACATCAACTAACTTTCCGCTGTCTACCTCATGCTGGCTCTGTTAAGTATCTGGAGCCAGTAACTACAAACGACCTTTTACGTCTACAAAGGAGAATCCAGATCTTGCCATGAGGTTGGACTAAGACGCCTGTGCCATTTAGCGCGCCCTCGATGGTCACGTGAGAGCATAAGCACTTCACTGGGCTTTCTCTCTGCCTGGATTCCTGTCTATGCTCAGCCCTGTGACTTATAATGATGCAGCTCAGTCTGGTCCCAAGTGTCTGGATGTTTTTAGAGGAATGATGCCCTGATTCACTAAACACCATTTGGACAACGATGAAAGCTGCCTTCCCTAGTGCCGTGGTTTGAACTTAAAATGCACCCCTCATGGCCTCACAATTTCCTGATTAAGCCTCCTACTTCGTCCCCAGCTGGTGGTTCCTTTGGGAGATGGAATCTTGCTGGCAGAGGTGCATCATTGAAGGCAGGCCTTGCTGTTTATTGGTCCAGCCAGCTGGGTGTTCAGAGCTGGCTTGTTCAGATCGCGCCCTTGCTCAGGCCGCTGCTGCTGCTGCTGATGATGATGATGATGATGTATGAAGACATGAGCCAGCTGCCAGACTTTCTCCACCGTAGTGAAACTTCCCTTTGAAACAATAATCCTGAAACAAACACTTTCCTCCCATAAGCTGCTTCCAGTCAGATGTTCTTCCCCAGAAATGACAGAGACACTTAATCTAACCCGATTTCTACCTTTCTCTGGCCCTTAATGACCATTATTCTGCTTGTCATATTTGGTCCCTACAATATGAACCTTCTTACAGTCTTTCAGGGCTGGAGAGATGGCTCAGAGGTTAAGGCACTTGCCTGCAAAGCCTAAGAAACTGTTCGACTCTCCAGATCCCAGGTAAGCCAGACACACAAGGTGATGCAAGAACCCAAGGTTGCACATGTACACATGGTGCCGCACGCAGCTGGAGTTCAATTACAGTGGCTGGAGGTCCTGGCGCACCAACTCTCTCTCTCTCTCTTGTATTAAAAAAAAAATAGGCCAGTCTGTTGGGCTTGCCCCCCCCAAAAAATACTTGAAACTTCTAAGCTTTGGAGACCCATGCTAAAATGATGAATGCTGGCCCCTGTGAGGTTTCCACTCCTTTCCAACTTCAGAGCTTCCTACAGTGCCTCAATCTCCCTTACATCAGGCACCCAGAGATTTCCTCTCCCTTGACAGCCAGGGTCAATAGCCCAATATCAGCTAAAAAGTAGTTATGGCAAATAGATCTTCGAAAGCCAGGCGTGGTGGCTTTAATCCCAGCACTCGGGAGGCAGAGGTAGGAGGATCGCCGTGAGTTCAAGGGCACCCTGAGAAAATATAGTGAATTCCAGGTCAGCCTGGGCTACAGTGAGACCATACCTTGAAAAACCAAAAAAAAAAAAAAAGAGAGAGAGAGAGAGAGAGAAAAGAAAATAGGTCCTCACCTCTATTCAGTCCTAAAGTTTGAGGGACAGGATCTTGGGGAGCAGAGAGAGTGAGGAAGACTCGTCAGGTATGAGATAAAAGTTGCAAGCTGCACAGTGACTAGAGGCGTATGCAGTGGTGCAGCTCGGTACAGTGGGGCATCAGGTAACACTGGAACGCTCAAGAGCAAAAGCACCCCAAATCAGCCGGGACCCATGTGGCGGACTGAGACAACAGCAAACTGTCCCTTGTTGTATTGCTGTGCTATGGCCATGTGTAGTGTAGCCCCTCCCATCATGATCTGATGCCACAGCTCATCTGGGCAAACCCGATAGAGGGACAGAAAGGAAGCAAACCCTGACCTGGGCGCGTCGGAAGCCAGTCCTGGAACTCCCTGCCTTCACTCAGGAAGAATCCTCCCCTCCATTGAAATTTGCCCATAAAATGGGCTATCCACGGTCCCTGGTCACCTTTTTTTCTTTTATTTAAAAAAAAAAGAAGCAGATAGAGAGAATGGGCACGCCAGGGCCACCTAGCCACTGCGGATGAACTCCAGATGCGTGCGCCACCATGGGTATCTGGCTTATGTGGGTCCCAGGGAATTGAACCTGGGTCTTTAGACTTTGCAGGCAAGCACCTTAACCACCAGGCCATCTCTCCAGCCCCCAGCTCACGTTCTTTTTTTTAAAAGAGTTTATTTTCATTTATTTATTTATTAGAAACAGAGAGGGGGAGGGAGAGAGAGAGAGAAAGAATGGGCACACCAGGGCTTCTAGCCACTGCAAACGAACTCCAGATGCATGTGCCACCATGTGCATCTGGCTTACATGGGGTGTGGAGAATCGAACCTGGGTCCTCAGGTTTCACAGGCATGTGCCTTAACCACTAAGCCATCTCTCCAGCCCCCAGCTCACATTCTTGAGAGGTTCACACCTACTTGTCTCAAAACAATGAAGAAAGAGAGAGAGAAAGAAAGACAGAGAGAGAAGGAAAGAAAGAGAAGTGGGCTAGGAGGGAGGAGGAAAGCAGAGGGAGGAAAGAAGGGGCGCTCTCCTTTCCCTTGCCGTCCCCCGCACACCTGGGTGGCTTCTTGGAGCACCAATGCTCAGAAGAGACACTTAAATGACACACTGGTCTACGGAGAAGCAATAGCACCCCACTTTATAGCCAGGCGTGGAGATTGTAGGGGACTCCCCAAGCTGTGGCGTCTTTCTCCCATTTTGCTTATAACCATCAGCCCTTGGTAAAGAAGCTGGATGTGCCTTGTGGCTGCATTGGGGTGTGGTAAATTTTAGTGTCTCATCTCCAGGCTTCTCAGCAGACGAGAAGCCATCTTCAATGACACCCTGTCATTCCCGGTGCTACCTAGGCCCAGAATGAATGCCGGTTGCCATGGCACTGCTTTAAATTGTTCCTGTGCTAAAACATCTCGTCACACTGTCACATGCCGCTCCCTTCCATTGGGAACACATTTCTCTCATCCTCCTGAGGCTGGAGCTCCAGCATGCTGGGAGCAAATCTGTGTGGGTGCCACAGCCCGACCCTGCTCACCTGTATGGGACAGGGGTTGCAAATACCTGCGTTAGAAAACGAGGAACCTGGAGCTGGACCCAGTTTCAATTCCCCAGGGCCCATGTTAGCCAGAGTACACAAGGGGACGCACGTCTAGAGTTCGTTTGCAGTGGCTGGAGGCCCTGGCATACTCATTCTCTCTCTCTCTCTTTTCCTCCCTCCCTCTTTCTCTGCCAAATAAATAATTTTTTTTTTTTTTGATTTTCGAGGTAGGGTCTCACCCTAGCCCAGGCTGACCTGAAATTCACTATGGAGTCTCAGGGTGGCCTCGAACTCCCAGCGATCCTCCTACCTCTGCCTCCCAAGGACTGGGATTAAAGGCGTGCGCCACCATGCCCGGCTAAATAAAAAATATTTTTTAAAAGGAAGAAAGAAAACAGGGCTGGAGAGATGGCTTAGTCGTTAAGCACTTGCCTGTGAAGCCTAAGGACCCCGGTTTGAGGCTCGATTCGCACGCGTCTGGAGTTCGTTTGCAGAGGCTGGAGGCCCTGGTGCGCCCATTCTCTCTCTATCTCTCTCTGTCTCTCTCTGCCTGTCACTCTCAAATAAACAAATAAAAATAAATTTAAAAAAGAAAACAAGAAACCTGTGTTCAACATCCAGCTCTCATTGTGTGCCTTTGAGCAAATGCTTTAATCTCTCTGTGCTTGGAATCCTCCCCTGAGCCATAAAAGACATGGATAGGAAGTCTCCGAGGTTTCTTCCTGCTGTAACCAGCTCTGACTCCTGGACCCCCTTTCACAGCACCAGAGGCTCGGAGGAGAGCAGCCTCAAAGCAAGAGTGAGGCAATTCAGGCAAGCTCTTGCACAGCCCTCCTGCCCCAGCTTTCTGAAACTCCCTTCCAGTGTCTCGGCTAGAAGGGATTTGTTCGCAGTCAATCCTCTGGCAAGATGCCACTTGCCGAGAGGTTACCTTCTGCTGTGCTAAGGGGACTGTTTCCAGCTTGGGTTGAGTCACAATTTGCTTGGGAAATATTTTCTTCTCAGGATAGCCCTGGTTCTGTGCTCACAGCTTGGGTCTCAAGGATAGCTCTCTCCCTGAAGAATGTAAACTCTAAATTTAGACAAGCACATGCATGCGAAGCTGGCCTCAAGATGTGTTTTACAGCATAGCGCCTCATGGGACTGAGGCAGCTGGATTAAAGACGCTTTGGTAGCTACCCAGCATGCTGCTGGTCTCATTGGCCAGAGTAAAAATGAGGTCATCTTTCCATTTCTGCTTGCGTTGCCCAGCCCCCTAGCATTCACGAGCTGGCTGCACAGGTTGGACTCTTTCCCAGCCCACACCAGATGTTCCTGAGAATCCCCAGCTGTGATGCAAAAAAAAAAAAAAAGGCCCAGTAACAAAGTGACTAAAGTAAACATGCACGTCATACAGAAAAACAATATATATATATATATATATATATATATATATATATATATATATATATATATACATGGCTGGAGAGATGGCTTAGTGGTTAAGCGCTTGCCTGTGAAGCCTAAGGACCCCGGTTCAAGGCTCGGTTCCCCAGGTCCCACGTTAGCCAGATGCACAAGGGGGCGCACGCGTCTGGAGTTCATTTGCAGAGGCTGGAAGCCCTGGCGTACCCATTCTCTCTCTCTCCCTCTCTCTGTCTTTCTCTCTGTGTCTATCGCTCTCAAATAAATAAAAAAAAAATTTAAAAAAATAAATAAATATATATATATATAAAACTATATATATATATATATGGCCTCGGTAACAATAACTTGTTATGGTTGTTATTTATGGGGGTGTTTGCTTGCTCGCTTGAATATATCAAGGTCTCAGGCTGGCCTCAAACTTGCTAGGTAGCCAAGTGTGTCCTTGAACTTCTGATCTTCCTGAGCAATATCCCTAGTTTTTGGGTGGTGTGTGTGTGTGTGTGTGTGGAGTATGCATGCCACAGCTCACATGTGCAAGTCAGAGGACAAGTTTGAGGTGTTTGTACTTCATGGTTTTTGAGGCAGGGTCTCTTGTATCCCAGGCTGGCCTTGAATTCCTGATCATTTGACCTCTGCCTCATGAGTGCTGGGATAAATAAGCATGTACCATCAGACCTGGCCAACAGTGAACATCTTGATAATAGGAAATTTGCATCTCAGCGTGGCTGATAGTAAGAGAACACTCTAGAGAGACGTCTCAGAGAAGGTGAAACATTGGATGAAAACTGGGTGCTGCATCAGATGGTGATGGCTTTATGGGGAGGGGATAGGAAGCAATGACGCCCGACTCTGAAAATCTGTGACCGGGCAGGTCAGGAGCGCTGGGGGGGTAACACCTGCCAGTGTCTGGCTAAATGCATGTATTATGCTCTCCAAACTGCTGGGTAGGCACTTTTCTTAATGTTCATACCCACATTCTTTTTTTATTGTAGTTCATTCTTATTTATTTATTTGAGAGTGACAGAGAGAGAAAGAGGCAGATAGAGAGAGAGAATGGGTGCACCAGGACCTCCAGCCACTGCAAACAAACTCCAGACGCGTGCGCCCCCTTGTGCATCTGGCTAATGTGGGTCCTGGGAATCGAGCCTCAAACCGGGGTCCTTAGGCTTCACAGGCAAGCGCTTAACCCCTAAGCCATCTCTCCAGCCCCATACCCACATTCTTTCTGTTGTTGTTGTTTGTTTTTCGAGGTAGGGTCTCACTGCAGCTCAGGCTGACCTGGAATTCACTATGTAGCCTCAAGGTGGCTTCAAACTTGTGGTGATCCTCCTACCTCTGCCTCCTGAGTGCTGGGATTAAAGGCGTGCGCCACCACGCCCGGCTCATCATACCCACATATTAATGCTACTCTTGCTTTGGGGTAGAGAATCTTCTCTTTTTAGATGGCAGAGACCTTGGAATGACTCAGAAGGCACCATGGTGCTGAGAAGAAATGACAGAGGAGTGCTCAGCACTGAAACATCTCAATCATACCTTCCAAGGCTCAGGGCCCATTGCAGAAGAGGTGGCAGAAAGAACATAAGAGCCAGAGGAAGGGTAGGACTCATTACAACATGTTCCTGCAAACACAAAATGGCCTGGATATCCATGACCTCACAGTGCCTGACACTACCTACACAAGACCATAATAGGAGGAAAAGATCATGACATTAAAATAAAAGACTGAGAGGGGGAGGGGATATGATGGAGAGTGGAGTTGTGATGGGGAAAGTGGGGCAGGGAGGAATTATCATGGTTTGTTGTCTATAATTATGGAAGTTGTCAATTATTTTTAAAAAAAGAAGCAGGGCTTGGTGGCGCACACCTTTAATCCCAGCACTAGGGAAGCAGAGGTAGGAGGATCACCGTGAGTTCAAGACCACCCTGAGACTACATGGTGAATTCCAGGTCAGTCTGGGCTAGAGTGAGACCCTACCTCAAAAAAAAAAAAAAAAGAAAGAAAAGAAAAGAAAAGAAAGAAAGAGAAAAAGAAGCAAGGATGCAGACATCCAGCACTTTTGCTCTTAGGTGACTGAGCCCCCAAGCTAATCTTCAATTGGACCATTTATTCATTCAGTTTTTTTTTTAATGTCCAAAACTTACCAGTAGGGCAAAAAGATAATTGCATGTCCTTTCAAGGTCGTGCTGGAGCAGTGTGTGACAGGCCCACTCAAGCATAGGTCCCCATGGAACGCATACTGTTATTTGACCTATTAATTATGATTGCTGGAGTCTGTGGAGTTGGCTGTCCATTGCAGCTGTTTGTCTGCTGGCTGTGTGGTTTTGCAGAGGAGAGGACGCGTGATGGCGAGTGAACAACTCTTTTGAGTTGTCTGGCTCCGGTAAAAGATGCTGATAGGGCGCATATCAAGTTGGACACGGTGCCCAGGAAGATTATAATGAGCCGAGATCTTGCTGATATTTCAGCTTTTTCCTCAACTGGCAGCTGAAGCTGTATAAAGCTTTATTGTGGGATGGATTTTCTTCATCACTAGGTAAGGATATGCATGTTACATTTGAATTTATGCCAAGATGGGGGGAAATAAAGGGCGGTAGGCTAGACAAGTGGAATTCCAAGCTGAAGAAACATCATACTGGGGGACATGGAGCTGGGTGGAGTGATCGCTACCTGCCATCTCAGCCACTCAGGAGCCGCAGGCAGGAGGAATCCCTTGAGCCCAGCAGTTCAAGGACAGTCTAAGCAACATAGTGAGGCTCTGTAAAGAAGGAGGAAGGAGAAGGAAGAAGAAAGAGGGTGGGAGGAAGGATGGGAGAAGGGGAAGAGAAAATAAAAGAATTTAAAGAGAAGAGGGGCCGGGGGAGATGGTTTTGCAAGTAGGAAAGTGCTTGCTGCACAAGCATGCGGACCTGAGCTCAATGCCCAGCGCCCATGTAAACAGCTGCTGTGGCCACACATGCCTGTAACCCCAGCACCTAGCTTCAGGTAAATGTTAGGCTGCTCCGTTTCCTCCACTGGCTTTACTCAAGGCTGGACCCACCGCGGAGAGAGCTGTTACCGCTGACGCCCTCCCAATCCTCTGCCGTCATCTGCTTCAGTCCTGGCCCCATTTCCTGTGACTTCTGACGCTCCAGGCCTGAGGTTTCCTTTGACATATTAAAAGATTCAAGACACAGGCTTGATGAAATGGCTTAGCAGTTAAGGCACTTGCGTGCAAAGCCAAAGGACCCAGGTTCAATTCCCCAGGACCCACGTAAGCCAGATGCACAAGGTGGCGCATGCATCTGGAGTTTGTTTGCAATGGCTGGAGGCCCTGGCATGCCCATTCTCAATCTCTCTCTCTCTCTCTCTCTCTCTCTCTCTTTTTCTCTGTCAAATAAATTAATTTAAAAAAAAAAAGATTCATGGGCTGGAGGGATGGCTCAGCGGTTGAGGTATTATCCTGCAAAGCCAAAGGACCCGGGTTCAATTCCTCAGGACCCACATAAGCCAGATGCACAAGGTGACACATGTGTCTGGAGTTCGTTTGCAGTGGCTGGAGGCCCTGGCACACCCATTCTCTCTCATAAATGAATAAAAATAAATAAAATTTTTAAAAATATTTTTTAAAAACATTCAAGACACTCCTCTCCTTGTTTCTTGGATGTACTGACCAGAAAGTTCTGACCACTGTTCACCTCACACATGCCATGGAGGCAGCGCAGGCACTGCTTTTTCTGGTCCCCACCTCTCATCCACTCTAGACTAGGAAGGCTGTCTCCACACAGACACGCTCTCCTGGGCCTCATCACACCTCCAAGGAATCCTCTTGGGCACAATTTAATTTCAAATAAATTACTCCAGGTCAGCACCCATAAATCGACTCCATAGCCAATCCCAGTAAAAGGTAGGGTCTCACTGTAGCCCAGGCTGACCTGGAATTCACTATGAAGTCTCAGGATGGCCACGAACTCACAGCGATCCTCCTACCTCTGTCTCCCAAGTGCTGGGATTACAGGCGTGCGCCACCACACCTGGCAAATTTCCCATATTTTTTTTCTTGTTTTTTAGAGAGTGGGGGGAATTGATGAGCCAGGGCTTCAGCCACTGCAGTCGAACTGCAGACACTTTCACTACCCAGTGGACAAGTGCAACTTTGAACTTGCCTCACCTTTGTGCATCTGGCTTATGTGGGCTCTAGAGAGAGATCGAACATGGGTCCTTGGGCTTCACAGGCAAGTGCCTTAACCACTAAGCCACCTCTCCAGCCCCCATTTTTTTTATTTGCTTTTTTGAGGAAGGGTCTCACTCTGGTCCAGGCTGACCTGGAATTAACTATGTAGTCTCAGGGTGGCCTTGAACTCTCGGCAATCCTCCTACCTCTGCCTCCCGAGGGCTGAGATTAAAGGCATGAGCCACCACACCTGGATAAGCCCCCATATTTTTTAAATAACGATTTTATTAAGATAGTCATGCAGGGCTGGAGAGATGGCTCACTGGGTAAGAGCACTTTCCTCACAAGCATGAGGGCCTGAGACTGCCTGGGTTCGATTCTCCAGCATCCACATAAACAGCTGGGTATGGCCACATATATCTGTAATACCAGTCATGTGGAGAGCAGAGACCAGAGAATCTCTGGAGCTCATGGAAAACAGTAAGGTCTGGAGTCAGTAAAAAGTTCCATGTTGCAGTCAGGTTCTCATTAATAGCAGAAATCACCCAACCAAGAGCAGCTTGTAGGAAAGAAGGTTTATTTTGGCTTACAGACTCAAGGGGAAGCTCCATGATGGCAGGGGGAAATGATGGCATGAGCAGAAGGTGTTTATCACCTCCTGGGCAACATCAGGTGGACAAGTGCAAAAGGAGAGTGTGCCAAACACTGGCAAGGAGAAACTGGCTATGACACCCATAAGCCCACCCCCAACAATACACTGCCTCCAGGAGGCGTTAATTTCCAATTGCCATCAGCTGAGGAGACTATCATTCAGAACACCTAAGTTTATGGGAACACCTGAATCAAACCACCAAACTCCATCTCAAGGAAACACACAGGTGAGCAATGGAGGAGGATACCCAATGTTCTCTTCTGACTTCCTGTGGTTTTCCGAAGTAGGGTCTCACTCTGGACCAGGCTGACCTGGAATTCACTATGTATTCTCAGGGTGGCCGCAAACTGTTAGCAATCCTCCTAACTCTGCCTCCTGAGTGCCAGGATTAAAGGTGTGCACTACCACACCAAGCCAAAATTCACCTATTTAATTTTACCTTTTTATTTATGTATTTAAGAGAGAGAGAGAGAGAAAGAATGGGTGCACCAGGGCTCTGGCCACTGCAAACAAACTCCAGACATGTGTACCACTTTGTACACCTGGCTTTACATGAGTACTGGGAAATTGAACCCAGGCTATCAGGCTTTGCAAGCAAGCACCTTTAACTGCTGACTCATCTCTCTCCAGCCCAAACTCACCGTTTTTGAAATGTACAGTTCAGTATGTTCTAGCATATTCACACAGGCTTCTGTAATCATCCCCTCTCTAGTTTTTTTGTTTGTTTGCTTTTATTTATTTATTAGAGTGACAGAGAGAGAGACAGAAAGAGGCAGATATATATAAAGAGAGAATGGGCGCACCAGGGCCTCCAGCCACTGCAAACTCCAGATACATGCGCCACATTGTGCATCTGGCTTATGTGGGTCCTGGGGTATCGAGCCTCGAACCGGGGTCCTTAGGCTTCACAGGCAAGCGCATAACCACTAAGCCATCTCTCCAGTCCCTACCCCCTTCTAGTTGTTAAACATTTTCATCAGGCAAGAAAAGAAACCCTGAAGCCATCGGTCATCATTCCCCATCCACACCCCTCCCCATCCCTGGAGACCACTAATCTATTTTCCATTTCTATGATGGCTTTCATTCTGGAAATTTAACACAAACAGACTCCTACACGATGTGCTCTTTGGTACCTGGCTCCTTCCAATTAGCATAATGTTTTCAAGATTCATCTGCATGGCAGAACAAAGCAGTACGTCAGTCCTTTGCATGGCTGAAAATATTCCGTTGTTTGGATACATCGCATTTTGTTTAGACATCAATTGATGGACATAGCTGATTGTTTCCTTTTGTTGGCTGTTCTGAGTAATGCAGCCATGAGCATTCATGTGCAAGCTGTTGTGTGAACATATGTTTTCAGTTCTCTTGGGTGCAGAACTAGGAGTCATATAGTGACTCTACGCTTAGCTTTTTGAGGAACTGGCAATCTGTGTTCTCAAGTGGCCATGCCACTTACATCTCCATTTCCATCAGCACTGGATGAGGTTTTATTTTGCCCCATCCTGGCTAACTCTTGCCATTGTCTTTTTTTTTTTTTTCATTGTCTAATATTTTCTTTAATTTTGTTTATTTTTATTTATTTGAGAGTGACAGAGAGAGAATGGGTGCACCAGGGCCTCCAGCCACTGCAAAAGAACTCCAGACACGTGCACCCCCTTGTGCATCTGGCTAACGTGAGTCCTGGGGAATCAAGCCTCGAACCGGGGTCCTTAGGCTTCACAGGCAAGCGCTTAACCGCTAAGCCATTTCTCCAGCCCATCATTGTCTAATATTTTTATTTCAGCCATCCTACTGGGCATGAAGTAGTATTCTACATTCTATTAAGGTTATGATTTAATTTCCTCATGGTTAATTTTATCAAGTAACTTTTCAGGCACTTACTAGGTACTAGTACAGATTCTGAAAAGAAAGTTTGGGGCTGGAGAGATGGCTTAGCGGTTAAGCGCTTGCCTGTGAAGCCTAAGGACCCCGATTCGAGGCTCAGTTCCCCAGGTCCCATGTTAGCCAGATGCACAAGGGGGCGCACGCGTCTGGAGTTCGTTTGCAGAGGCTGGAAGCCCTGGCGCGCCCATTCTCTCTCTCTCCCTCTATCTGTCTTTCTCTCTGTGTCTGACGCTCTCAAATAAATAAATAAAAATTAAAAAAAAAAAAAGAAAGTTTGTTCAATCTTTTCCTTTAGAAAAAAAAAATATTGAGACAGCCTTTCAATGTAATCCAGGTGCTAGCTTCACCCTCCCAAGTGTAAGGGTTGCAGGCAATATACCACCAATCCCATCTGCTTTGGATTTATATATTGGGCAGGGAGAAGAAATTTCAATAGTTTCCATTTGGCCTTCCCAGCCCCAGTCACCCTTACTATATATAGGTCAGCCAGCCAGTGGGGATCTGCCAGTTGCTAAGGTTATTGATCCCAACTCTGGGTTTTACCCAAGAATTATTATAGTGTGCCTATTATAGTAAAGACTCCATTTCAACCCAAATCCTCTGAGATCATTAGACCCACTCTAGTCAGGACAGCAATAGATTCATGAGCCTCTAGGAATCGCCCGTCACGTGGTGTTTGTCACTCCCGGAAAGTGTTGTTCCTGTCCTTTTCCACACATCTCAGGACACTTATCAGGGTAAAGAGTCTCGTCGCTCTCTTCCAGAAAGACAGGACGGAGGTTTCTGAATGTGCCGATATGCACGCAGAAGTCTTTCCATTCTCATCATCCGGGTCTTTCAGCAGCCTCGGGTCTGTGAATTGGAAGATGAGCCGTGACCATTGTGGTGGCTTCAATCAGACCTCTGTTCACCAAGCCCGAAGCTTTGCTCAGCTTTAGTTAGCCACAACTAAGTCACAGTCATCTATTGCTCTCACTCCCAGGGATCTCCAGGGACCAGGCCCTTTTCAGTTACTTTTGCCAAGCCCACTCGAGCCTGCGGTGGTGATCATGCCCACTTTGCCTATGGTGGTAATTTAGTTTCATTTGTACTTAGCTGTGGGGGGTTGATTCAGGTGTCCCCCATAAACTTATGTGTTCTGAATGCTAGGTCCTCAGCTGGTGGCAGTTTGGGAATTGAAGACTACTGTAGGTGATGTGTTTTGGGGAGCAGGTGTTATAGCCAGCTTCCCCATGCCAGTGTTTAGCACACTCTTCTGCTCCTGACATCCACCTGAGGTGATGTCCACCCTCTGCTCATGCCATCGATTTCCCCTGCCATCATGGAGCTTCCCCCTTGAGCCTGTAAGCCAAAATAAACCCTTTCCTCCCAGAAGCTGCTTTTGGCCGGGTGTTTTCTGGCAGCAAAGTGTCGTTGACTGCAACAGCCTCTATGCTGGTCCTTGCTGATCATTGGAACCTTGTTCTAACTGCAGGATTCCCTGACATCGGTCCTGGCCTGTAGACTTCTGAGAAGATGCAGCCTTCCAATCTCTGAGCTGCTACACTGACCACCTAACATGGCCCTGACAGAGCTGCACTGAGGATGTAAGTGGGCAAGGCATAAATGTCGCAGCTAATATGTTAAGATTCAGCCCCGGGTCACCCTCTCCATGCCCTTTCTGCATCTGTCAGGAGTTGCTGGAATATTTCCCAAACTCCCTCACCAGCTCAGCAGTAGACACAGTTCCAGTCATTGAAGGGAGATGGAAACGGGGGGGGGGGGGGAGGAGGCTCAGTCTACTCCACACTCCTCCAGTCACTTGTGATTTGTGGCAATTCAGCCACCACTGTGAGTCCAGGCTTCAGATAAAACTGCTCGCTCTCCACAATCTGTAGCAACCCCATCCCCCGCCACATTAACTCCCTTCCTACTTAAAGTATCTAGACCACCCTTGTTTGTAAACTGGACTCCTGACATTAAAGGCTTGGGGAAAATGGGCTGGAGGGTTGGCTTAGCAGTTAAGGCATTGGCCTGCAAAACCATAGGACCCAGGTTTGATTCCCCGGGACCCACGTTAGCCAGATGCACAAGGGGGCACATGCGTCTGGAGTTCTTTTGCTGGGGGCCCTGGAACGCCCATTCCCCCGTCCCTCTTTCTCTGTCAAATAAATAAATAATATTTTAAAGGTTTGGGAAAAATGATGCAGCATTTCTGTCTCTTAAAGTTTTTGAATTTCTAAATGTTCACAACTCGGGATATATATTAGAATCATTTAGAAAACTGAAAAGTACTGATGCCCCACACTTGCAGAAATTCTGATGGAATTGCCCAGTGCTTTTGTTTTCTGTTTTGTTCTGTGAGGTTTTATGTTTACTTATGTACTTACTTATTTGAGCGAGAATGGGCACTCCAGAGCCTCTAGCCACTGCACGTGAGCTCCAGAAGCCTGTGCCACCGTGTGCCTCTAGTCTCCACTGCCCAGCCTCTGGGGAATGGAACCTGGGTCCTTAGGTTTCACAGGCAAGTGCCTTAACCACTAAGCAATCTTTCCAGCCTGTAGTGCGTTTCTTTTAATATTTCAAAAACAAAAATAAAAAAGGGCTGGAGGCAGATTTTAGTGAATAAGCACTTGCCTGCAAAGCCAAAGGACCAAGGTTCAATTCCCCAGGACCCACGTAAGCCAGGTGCACAAGGTGGCACATGTGTCTGGAGTTTGTTTACAGTGACTGGAGGCCCTGGCGCACTCATTCGCTCTCTCCCTCCCCCACCCCACCCCACTCCTCTTTCTGTCAAATAACTAAGAAAAATTTTTTAAACATATTTATTTGCAGGTAGAGAGAGAGAGAAAAAGAGACAGACAGAGAGAATGGGCATGCCAGGACTTCCAGACCATTGCAAAGTAACTCCAAATGCATGTGCCCTATTGTGCATCGGGCTTTCGATGGGTACTATGGAATCAAACCTGGGTCATTAGGCTTCGCAGGTGAGCACCTTAACTGCTAAGCCATCTTTCCAGCCCCAAGATACTCTTCTTATGTCAAGGAAAGTTCAGAATACATTTCAGAAGTGTTGGACTAGTCAAACTTTTTCCTTGAATTTTCTTTTTGATTGGGGGGAGGGGAGAGGTGAATAAGACAGGTTCTCAAATGGCCCAGGCTGGCCTCCAACCTTGTTATGTTGTCAAGTCTGGCCTTGAACTCCTGATCTTCCTGCTATAGGCTCCTGAGTGCTGGGATCACGGGTATGTGCCGCCACACTCAACTGAGATAGTCAAACTTTTTGGTTGATTTAACTGATATACTTGATTTTGTTATCCAGTACAATCTAATTCAGTGGTATCCAACATTTTCATATCATGGTTCCCCCGAACCCACACTGCCCCAGGGTCACCATACCAAAAAGCTGGACACACACCCTCAGACAACAAACTGTCATGCCCTTGGGCTAGTGCCTATGACACTTCCTCATAATGATGTGGTCTTCAGGTCAAATAAGCCCCCCAAATATGCGGGTATGTGGTACATACCAAACACTAGCATTATATGACTCTGCCATCAGGGCTAGTGGCCTGGCCCAAGCGTCCACCTCCAAACACTTTTCCTTGATCTTACCACAAAAAGAATTGGTGATTTTCTCTTTCTTCTGTTCCAACAGCTATTTACATATTAAATAAACTCTTGGCTTTCATAAATTCAACCATTCGCATTTAGCCAAATCAAAATGATTTTACGAATGAGTCTACAAAGTATAGTCATTTGTCATTTGACCAAAGCACAATGAGAACTGTCCACTATAAAGAAATAAAGCTTTTAGAGATGGTTGCTCTAGGGATTTGCATGTCCTGAAAAGTGTCAGGGCGCTGAGTCAGTCCACACAGTCACATGATGCAATGAAAGATCAGCTCTAATACCATAGCCTGGGATGGAGAGATGGCTTATCAGTTAGGGCACTCTTGCCTGCCAAGTCAAAGGAGCCAAGTTCAATTCCCCATGACCCACACAAGCCAGACACACAGGGTGGCTCATGGGTCCAGAGTTCGTTTACAGTGGCTAGAAGCCCTGACGTGCCCATTCTATCTCTTTCTTTCTTTCTTTCTTTCTTTCTTTCTTTCTTTCTTTCTTTCTTTCTTTCTTTTTTGTTTGGTTTTGTTTTGTTTTTCGAGGTAGGGTCTCACTCTAGCCCCGGCTGACCTGGAATTCACTATGGAGTCTCAGGGTGGCCTTGAACTCACAGTGATGCTCCTACCTCTGCCTCCCAAGTACTGGGATTAAAGGCATGTGCCACCACGCCCAGCTATCCATTCTCTCTCATTCTATGTGCTTCTTTCTCTCTTGCTCTCTCTATCTCTCTAAAAAGTAAATAATAAAAATATAAAACATTCATGTTATGAATAAATAAATACCACCTTATTACATGTGCTACTCCTGGTGTGATGAAAGGCCAGGCTTTCCATAGAGGGACAAATAGATGATTGGCAGATAATTATAGATTGATGATAGATAGATAGATAGATAGATAGATAGATAGATAGATAGATAGATGATGGACAGACAAGAGGGAAAAAGTCTCTTGGAAGTCTTCCATTCACTTGATTGATTGATTGATTGATTGATTGATTGATTGATTGATTTAACAGAGAAAGAAGGAGAGAGACAGAGAGAGAGAATGGGCACACCAGGACCTCCAGCCACCGCAAATGGACTCCAGACATGTGCGCCCCCTTGTGCATCTGGCTAATGTGGGTCCTGGGGAATCGAACCTGGGTCCTTTGGTTTTGCAGGCAAACGCCTTAACAGCTAAGTCATCCCTCCAGCCCCCATTTACTTCTCTCCTTACTTTTTCTTTTCATCCCCTAAAACTTGGACATGTTCTTTCACTAAATCAAATAGTGTCCCCGCAGAATCTGAGGGGTTTATTCCCAGAAGCCCCTGCGTATCCCCAGATGCTCAAGTCCTCTACAGACAATGGCATGTTACCTCTATAGAACCTATGTGATCCTCTGTATACCATAAGTCATCTCTGTATGACTTATAATACCTACTACACTGTTATACAAATAGCTATAATACCTACTGTGCTGTTATGTAAATAGCTATAATACCTACTGCACTGTTATATAAATAGTTATTATGTTGTTTCAGGTCAGATGACAAGAAAAAAAAAACAAATCTGTTCATGTTCATTACAGGCACAATCATCATAAGCCTATTTTTTTATTTCTTTATTTTTAAGGTAGGGTCTCACTATAGCCCAGGGTAACCTCGAACCCATGGTGATCCTCCTACCTCTGACTCCCAAGTGCTGGTATTAAAGGTGTGCACCACCATGCCCAGCTTTACTAGAGTGTTGGTGAGCAGAGAGAGAGAAGGGGCATCAGGGCCTCTGGCCACTGCAAACAAATTCCAGATGCATGTACCACTTTGTGCATCTGGCTATATGTGAGTACTGGGGAGTCAAACCCAGATCACTAGGCTTTGCAGGCAAGTACCTTAACCACTGAGCAATCTCTCCAGCCCCCATAGGCCTTAATCTTTAAGCCATGGTCAGTTGAATCCATGGATGCTGTACCCACACATGTGGAGGGCTGACTGTACTAGGTGAGGTATCAGCTGACTATACTCCACTGAGGGGTTTGTCCTCAGACACAAGGCACCCACATCACCCAAAACTGATAAGAAAGGTAAGTTAGTAGGCCTCACCTACACCCACTGAATCAGAAACTCTACAGGTGGAGTTCAGAACTCTGGGTTTATACAAGCCCCACCCCCCAGATATTCTGATGCTACCAAAATTAAGAGTCACTGGCTTAGATTCCATGGTCCATCTTGAACTTGAGGGAAGGGCCTATCCACCTCAGCATATTGCCTCCTGGAATAAAACTACTGGCCCTTTATAAATGAAGGAAGGGCTGGAGAGATGGCTTAGTGATTAAGGCACTTGCCTACAAAGCCTAAGGACCCACGTTCTATTCCCTAGGACCCACATAAGCCAGATGCACATGGTGGCACATGCATCTAGAGTTTATTTGCAGTGGCTAGGGGCTCTGACACACCCATTCGCCCTCTGTATTTTTCTCTTTCTCCCTCTCCAATAAATAAATAAATATAAACTAAGGAAGAAGAGGGGAATACTGTTGTGTAGACAGCACTCCCCTATGATTGCATTCCCATTTATATTATCACTAATCGCATTATTTATCCTTTAATACTCTTGCTCAACCCCTGACTCAATGGCTCATTTCTTTTTTTCTTTTTTTTTTTTTAATTTATTTATTTGAGAGCGACAGACACAGAGAGAAAGACAGATAGAGGGAGAGAGAGAGAGAGAATGGGCGCGCCAGGGCTTCCAGCCTCTGCAAACGAACTCCAGACGCGTGCGCCCCCTTGTGCATCTGGCTAACGTGGGACCTGGGGAAGCGAGCCTCGAACCGGGGTCCTTAGGCTTCACAGGCAAGCGCTTAACCACTAAGCCATCTCTCCAGCCCAATGGCTCATTTCTTGAGAGCAGAAATTTTGTCTTTCATTAGTGTTTTTATCCCTAGCACAATAGAAGCAATCAATCAAACTTCTCTGGCCAAAGGATGAATATCAAAGTGGCCTCTCTTTCTAATTGTCCATTCCCTCAACTGCTGCTTTCCATTCATGGAACATTTCCCTATCAGTTCATGTGAGTGGCCAGGAGCTGTCGCTGCCAGCGAATCTGAGAATGATGATCCCTTTGCACACAGGATCCAATGCAGGCCTTGGCTCCTGAGTGTATGTCGGACCTTTACGCACATCCATTTCTGTTCAGGGGAGTCCTCAGAGAACACGGTTGTACAATAGCACATAACTGAACATGTTGGTTGTCAAGCTGAGTCCTGGCTGCCAACGCTGGCTGGGGATCCTTCCCAGAGGCAGCTGTCCACTTGAGTCAAACAGGATCTAGAAATAAGCGTACAGGCTCCACGCACAGTGAGAACCGCAATGGAGCGGTGGCAGCTAGAACCAACGCTCTCACTCTTCCACCAGGGACCTACACAAGCCTCTTGGGCTTTTCTAAAGCCACTTGTATTAGGTAAGATACTCCAACCTGCGGGTGACAGAAATGCAAAAGCAAAGGGGTGAAAGCAAGGGCATGTGGATAGGTATACAGAACTGCCAAGTCAAAACGTGGGGTGGCATCAGATTCCGCTAATGCAAGTACCCAGTGTCGGCAGCAACGTTCCCTCTTGGTTGCCCATTGGTTTCATTGTCTGGCAAGCCTTCACTGACTCTCGGGTTAGGTCCTGACTTTCCTATCTGTTTGGTCCTCACAGCAAGAAAGCAAGTCTATCTCTTACCAAAGTGTGAGCAAAAGTCCCTGCGCTAGCTCTGCCTGTTCTAACTTGAGTCCCACGGACATCACAGTACAGACAACGGCTGAAGCTGGCACGTGTGCCCCAACTTGGAGTAAGAGCATTTTGTCCACTAGGGGCCAGTCTAACCAGAATCACATTGACAGAAAGTGAACCAAGTTACTCCCCCAAACCCTCAAATCTTGCTGGTATCAGAGGAAAAGGTAGTGACTGCTGGGGAGGCAAAACCCACAGGTGCCTCAGGCTGTGTGCCCACTGTTCCTTGTATTGGATCCCGGAGTAACACATTATGAAAAGGGCACCCACTGGGCTGGAGAGATGCCTTAGCTGTTAAGGAGCTTGCCTGCGAAGCCTGAGGACCCATGTTTGATCTATCTCCACATCCCACATAAGCCAGATGCACAATGATGAGGCAAGCGCAAGGTCACACGTGTTCACTAGGTGGCACAAGCCTCTGGAGTTCAATTTCAATGGCTGAGGCCCTGGTGTGCCAATTATCTCTCTCTCTCTAAAAAAATGAAATAGATAATTCTTTTTTTTTTATTATTTTTCCAAATTTTTATTAACAACTTCCATGATTATAAAAAAAATACCCCATGGTAATGCCCTCCCTCCCCCCACTTTCCCCTTTCAAACTCTATTTTCCATCATATCCCCTCCTCATAAAATAGATAATTCTTAAAAAAAAAAAAAAAAGAGCCCACACACATGCAAAGCCAGGCATTACTTTCTGCAACAGGGAAAAAATAAAGCATGTCGGGCTAGAGAGATGGCTTACAGGTTAAGGCATGTGTCTGCAAAGCCAAAGCACCCAGGTTCGATTCCCTGGGACCCACGTAAGCCAGATGCACAAGGATCACAGGCATCTGGAGTTTCGTTTTCAGTGGCTAGAGGCCCTGGTGTGTCCATTCTCTCTCTGTCTCCTCTTCTCTCTTCTCTCTCTCTCTGTGCTTGCAAATAAATAAATAAAATTTAAAAAATAAAAAGTATGTCCTGAAGACAGAAAGTGCAGACTCTTTCTCTTTCCTGCTGGATAGGAAGAGTACCCAGCCCTCCAGAGCAAGGCTCTGCGTGTGTGTGTGTGTGTGTGTGTGTATGTGTGTGTCTATGCACGTGCATGCACACGTGCACACCTCTGTGTTGGGGGGATAATTTAGCCCTCCATAGCATCTGCCTCAACGTCAGTCCTCAGCTCCTTGGCCTACTTTTACCATCTTCCAGGTAATCGTTCCTTCACACGTGCCGGGCTGCATCCGCAGCATGAGCTCAATTTACACATACAGGCAGGCGGGCTTCTCCGCGCAATAACCTCAAGACTTCTTGAGCCGAGGCTTGGATCCCTCCCTCTGCTGCTCCCCAGGCCTTCTCTTTCCAGCATTCTCCGGGCACAGAGCCCTGGGTCTGCGTTGGGAGTTCAAACTGAGGAAAGCGCAAGGCATTCGGGGCAGGAGGAGCCGTGGCAGCGAGGTGGAGGAGGCAGGAAACCCAAGCAGGGCAGAAAGCGAAGGCTAGGTGCCTCTGCCGCCTTTCAGAGAGCCGCTGGCTTTCCTTCTGCAAGTGGATGACGGTGATACAGCCTTTATGTTGATGACAATGAAATCCAGGACTTGGTCCACTCCCCACCTAACTTTTTTTTTTTTTTTTTGAGATAGGGTCGGTTTCACTCTAGTCCAGGCTGACCTGGAATTAACTATGTAGTCTCAGGGTGGCCTCGAACCCACGGTGATACCCCTACCTGGGTACCAACCCCCTGGCCCCACCTAACTTTTTTTTTTTTTCCCGAGGTAGGGTCTCACTGTAGTCCAGGCTGACCTGGGACTCACTATGCAGTCTCAGGGTGGCCTTGAACTCACGGTGATCCCCTTACCTCTGCCTCCAGAGTGCTGGGATTAAAGGCACGCGCCACCACACCGGGCTCCCCCCCCCCCCAATTTTTATGGCACGTTCAAGGGCTAACAAAATGACTGCGGTAACAAAAGGGGCGTTTCTGTCTCAAACAGTTCAGAACTGAGGTTTTGTACACCAAGGGGGTGGGAGGAACAGGAGGGAAGATGGGAAAACTACCCAAGATGTCAGGCCCAAGCCTCCCTGCCTCCTCTACCGTCCCTTCTACCAGCCCTCTAGGGACGCGTCTCCTGACATCTGTGCCCCATTACAAAGACCGCTGTGTTTCCTGAGCCACGGCTGGCTGAGGACAGGGCCAGCAGAGGAGGCTGTACATCCACTGCCTGGTTTCCCCCGCTACCAGCCAGCAAGATCCAGGTGATCACTGGCACAGATGGCAACAGCAGAAGGATGGTGAAGCTGGGTGGTGAGAAAGTGTAGAAAAAAGACTTCTGAAGACAGTAAACCAGTGCTGGGTAAAGGTGATTTTCATGCAGGGTGTACTGTTACAGCAATACCAGCTGCTCTCTTTGCAGTGTACCAAATAAACGTTTCCTTTCTTTAAACAAAAAGTTGGGCGTGGTGGCGCATGCCTTTGATCCCAGCACTCGGGAGGCAGAGGTAGGAGGATCGCCGTGAGTTCAAGGCCACCCTGAGACTCCACAGTGAATCACAGGTCAGCCTGGGCTAGAAAGAGACCCTACCTCAAACAAACAAACAAACAAACAAACAAAAAATGTCAGTATTGAATCTCAAGTGGCTATATTCTGTCCCTTCCACTGAACTGGTAACTCTCCCATACATGTGAATATTATGAATCTTTCTCAAGGAATACATTTGGTCTTCTAAGTGGTTGTAAGGAAGCTGGCTTATGCTCACTCTCTCTCTCTCTTCTTGCTTTGAGGTTGATTTGTTTCATTTTGTTTTGTTTTGTTTTTAAGTATTTTAAATTTATTTACTTGCAAGCAGAGAGAGAATGGGCACACCAGGGCCTCCAGCCCTACTACAGATGGAATCCAGATGCATGCACCACTTAGTGCATCTGGCTTTACATGGGTACTAGGGAATTAAACCTGGACCCTTAGGCTTTGTGGGCAAGTGCCTTAACCGCTAAACCATCTCTCCAGCCCGATTTGTTTGGTTTTCAAAGCAAAGGGTCACAAGGTAGGCCAGGCTAGCCTCAAATAATTCTCCTGCTACAGTCTCCCAAGGGCTGGAATTCAAACTTGACTTCTCTGGCTGGAGAGATGGCTCAGCGGTTAAAGGCGCTTGCTTGAAAGCCTAATTGCTGCAACCAGCACTATTATATATATATATTAGAACAGGAAAGAGAATTCAGTCCATTGCTTAATATTAAAATAGGAGGGCTGGGCATAGTGGCACACACCTTTAATCCCAGAACTCAGAGACAGAGGTAGGAGAATCACTGTGAGTTCAAGGCTAGAGCGAGACCCTACCTCAAAATATGTGTGTGTGTGTGTGTGTGTGTGTGTGTGTGTGTGTGTGTGTAACAGTAATCACTGAAGAAGGACAACATCTCTCTACTGGGAGAAGATTTGCTGGGGCTGAATCCTTATCATTCATAATAGGAAGTCAAGAGATAACGTCTATCCTTGATAAGCCAGGAGATAGCAGTGCATACATAGTTTTGAGATGCACGGAGACAAGGTACTTACCCCACTAAACCCAGCAGCTGCCTCTGGTAGCAACATGTGTTCAGAATAAGTATACTTCTGTAGAATTTAACTTTAAAAAAAAAACTGAGCGGTGGAGAGATGACTTAGCAGTTAAGGCATTTGCCTGCAAAGCCAAAGCACTTCGGTTCGATTCCCCAGGTCCCACGTAAGCCAGGTGTGCAAGAGGGTGCACGCGTCTGGAGTTTGTTTACAGTGGCTGAAGGCCCTGGTGCACCCATTCTCTCTCCCTTTCTCTCTCTCTCAAATAAAGTTTAAAAAAAGCTGGGGAAGGAGGATGGAGAAATGGCTCAGTGGTTAAGGTGCTTGCCTGTGAAGCCTAAGGACCCCAGTTCAACTCTCCAGGTTCCATGTAAGCCAGATGCACAAGGTGGTGCATATGTGTCTGGAGCTTGTTTACAATGGCTAGAGGCCCTACTGCACCCATTCTCTCTCTCTCTCTCTCTCTCCCTATCTCAAATAAAAATAAATAATATAAAATAGAATTAAAAAAAAAATAACTGGGTATAGTGGCACATGCCTTTAATCCTAGCACTCAGGAGGAGGCAAAGGTAGGAGGATCAGCGTGAATTCGAGGCCACCCTGAGACTACATAGTGAATTCCAGGTCAGCCTGGAATAGAGTGAAACCCCACCTTGAAAGAAATAAAAAGGCTGGGCTGAAAAGACTTAGTGGTCAAGGCACTTGCTTGTAAGTCTGATGGCCCAGGTTTGAATGCCCAGGACCCACATAAAGCCAGATGCACAAAGTGACACATGCATCTGGAGTTCATTTGGCCCTGGTGAGCCAATTCTTTCTCTTCCTCTCTGTCTCTCTCTCTCTCATTCTCTCTCTCTCTCTCTTGCTTGCAAATAATAAAATTTGAAAGAAAACAAAACACTGTGCACCTATGTGACTTTGTTCAGTGTGTTAAATGTGACTAAGAAATATAGAGCGAGGAGGGGCAAGCTTGGGAGAGAGCTCAGTGGCTAAAGCACTCAGCACCCAAGACTGAGTTCTGGAGTTCGAGCCCCAGGCTCCATGTAAGAGAGCCAGAAGCTGTGGAGGGCTTCTGTGACCCCAGCACAGCTGATGACAGGAGGTGGAGACAGAATCAGTTCCCCGAAGCTTGTAAAGGGAGCAGTAAACAACAGCAGGTGACCCTGCCTCAAAGGGCTGACCAGAAAGTTACCAACCCCGGCCTCATGCACACTCCTAAACACACTCCATAAATACAGCCCTAGTGCTGCACGCCGAAGACTCAGCATCTAGGGAGTGGAGACAGGAAGATCAGGAATAAAGGAGACCAGGAAGGAAGGAAAGGAGGGAGGGAGGGAGGGAGGGAGGGAGGGAAGGAGGCTTTCTCAAACCCTGGACTCACAGGAGAACAAGACCTGGGAAACAAGATAAGAAAAGTGGAGCGGCAGACATACAGAACCTCTTAGTTAATTACAGCCAAGACATTTTTTCAAAACTGTCTTACACACCAGCTATGTTATGTCTTCACGTAGCACAGTTAATCCAGGAGCAGGGCTGTTTTATGTCAAAAACAGGAAAGCAGGCTCTGAGGCCCTTTGAAGGAGCTCCAGTTCTCTTAGTTTTCCCATGTCAGGAATCAGAGAGAGCACAAAAAATCCATTAAAAGAAAGCAGAACGGGGGACGATAAAATCTGAGCTGGAAACTTTAGAGCTTAGGTTAACAGATTCTCCAGGCAGCCCCGGAAGATATGATAAAATGCTGCAGAGCAGAGAGCTGGCCATCTTTATGAAGCATGGCCGGTACAGAGGCACGGGCTATAGGCATGAAAAGCCCTATACCTAGTTCATTCCTTGTTATTAGTATTTTGACATTCTTGTTTTGTGTTGTTGTTGTTGTTTGTTTGTTTGTTTGTTTTTGAGGTAGGGTCTCACTCTAGCCAAGGCTGACCTGGAACTCACTATGTAGTCTCAGGGTGGCCTTGAACTCACAGAGATCCTCCTACCTCTGCCTCCTAAGTGCTGGGATTAAAGGTATGGGCCACCACACGGGATGTCTTAAATGTTTTTAAACACGGCACGGTCATCTCCATTCTGCACTAGTGAAACTGTAGCTAGACGCCATAGAACCACCGGAACCTGGAAAGCAGAAGTTCTGAGCTCTTAGAACACGGTTTCACTTTAACTTAAGCTAGTTCCTTTTTTAAAATGACTCTTGGGGCTGGAGAGATGACTCAGCAGTTAAGGTGCTTGCCTGCAAAACCGAAGGACCCAAGTTTGATTCCCCAGTACCCATGTAAAGCCAGTGGCTGTGAAGTTCATTTGCAGTGATTGGACCCTGACATACCCATTCTCTCTGTAGCACTCGCTCTCTCTCTTATAAATAAATTAATTAAAACATTTTTTAAAAGTGACTCTTACTTGGTGTGGTGGCACACTCCTTTAATCCCAGCACTCAGGAGGCAGAGGTAGGAGTTCGAGGCCACCCTGAGACTAAATAGTGAATTCCAGGTCAGCCTGAGCTAGAGTGAGACCTACCTCGAAAAACCAAAAAAAAAAAAAAAAAAAAGAAGTAGCAAGGAGATCACTTAACTCACAGTGGAAGCTTCCTTTTTATTCCCAAGGGGGAAAAAAATCCCACATAAGTGAAGCTGTACTTGGGGGAAATCCAGAAAGTGTGACTAAGACAGGAGCCCGCTGACGCTGTGAGCGATGTGCTGTGCCCATGGGAACATTTCGCAGGTACTCTGCAGATCAAACCATATTGCGTTTGGAGTTTCTGGTTGCTTGTTGGTGGCAGAGGCCGGGGTACCCTCCATTTCCTTTGAGAGTCCTCATCTATCCTTCCAGATAGCTTCAGGAATTGCCGGAGTCCAGCTGCCATCTCCTCACTAGCCTTTCTTGTCCATTTTCAGGCCCAGATACAGGTTACTGTTTTCACACAGGGCACAGTGTTGGACATACGCTGTGTATCAGGGCAAGGTCTTCGAAGCCTGGTGCAAAAATAGTACCTCTGTGCTGGAAAGAAGTGGCCACAGTGCTCAGTACTGCAATATCTCCTCTATCACACCTTCCAAGGCTCAGGGTCTAATGCGGAAGAGGTGGCAGAAAGAATGTAAGAGCCAAAGGAAGGGCAGGACTCCTTACAACGTGCTCCCTCCAGACACAAAATGGCCTGGATATCCATGACCTCACAGTGCCTGACACTACCTACACAAGACCCTCATAAGAGGAAGAAAATATGACATCAAAATAAAAGAGACTGATTGAGAAGGGGAGGGGATATGATGGAGAATGGAGTTTTAAAGGGGAAAGTGGGGGGGGAGGGTATTACCATGGGATATTTTTTATAATCATTGAAGTTGCTAATAAAAATTTGAAAAAAAAAATATTACCTCTGGGCATCTCATCTCTTCTCTCCCACCTTTCCCTGGGAGGCAAACCTCTAATTCCACAGGTAATATCTACCTAGCCATAAGAAATTGACTGTGAAACTCATTCAGAATGGAGGTTTGGGGTCTAGATGTTGACCCACTAGGCTAGGATTCAGACTACAAAACCGCCCTTTGTAAGTCTTCTCCCCCAGGTGGGTCGGTGCAGGTGGGAGGGAGATTATACTGGAGAAATAGCTCCCTAGGGAGACAGGGAGGCTATGGGCTCTCCCTCCTCTCTTGGATCTCCAGCTCTATTTCCTAGCTCTGACTGCATTTGTTATTGATGGAGCCGGGTCATCTGCTCACAGCCTCCAAACAAAACAAGCAAAAGCAATAAATAAAAGCGGGAATGTTGCGCATAGGAATTTCTGTGCCGTTTGTCTCTTTCTGTTTACAAAGGGATCACGTCTTTCCTGTGAAGTCGTCTTTGATGTCAAGAATGAGGACACGTGACGTTCTTTCTCATTCTCCTACTCCGTTTGTGCAGAGGAAGAATGGCCTGGCCTGGACGTGAACACAAAAGAAAGCCGCAGCAACCAGTTCAAAGAGTTCTCAAATGGGAAACAAGGATAATCAAGAATAAGTGCATTTTGGGCTGGAGAGATGGCTTAGTGGTTAAGCGCTTGCCTGTGAAGCCTAAGGACCCCGGTTCGAGGCTCGGTTCCCCAGGTCCCACGTTAGCCAGATGCACAAGGGGGTGCACGTATCTGGAATTCATCTGCAGTGGCTGGAAGCCCTGGCGCACCCATTCTCTCTCTCTCTCTCTCTCTCTCTCTCTCTCTCTGCCTCTTTCTCTGTCGCTCTCAAATAAATAAATAATAAAAAGAATAAGTGCATTTTGTTAATGCCACACCTTCACAAATCTGCTATAGAACCAATGTCCACAGGCAGCACGAAAAAAATCCCAGTCAGGAAATGGTTTAGCAGTTAAGACGCTTGCCTATGAAGCCCAAGGATCCCGGTTCAATTCCCCAGGATCCACATAAGCCAGCTGCACAAGGGGGCGCACGCGACTGGAGTTCATTTGCAATGGCTGGAGGCCCTGGCGTGCCCATTCTCTCTCTCTATCTGCCTCTCTCTCTTTCTCTCTCATAAAAAAATAAATTTAAAAAAAAAACAGTCATAATCCAATTGACCTATTGAAGAATTGATCCCTATGACCTCTGGAAAAAGGCACAACACCCACTCTAACACACACGCACTCACCACCATTACCATACGCTTGGAAGTATTTATCGCAGCCTCCTAGCTCTGGCACACCTCTCTGGCCAAAACGCATGCACCCCCTGGTGGTCTGGAGGTAAATTACATGATACATATATACAAGTTGTGTGTGTGTGTGTGTGTGTGTGTGTGTGTGTGTGTGTGTGTTACTCCTTTTCTACTCAGCACTCACACAACACAAATACGGCATTTTCTGGGACACACCTGAAGGTAGAGACCTCCTCAAGTTGCCTCAGAACAACTTAACAGGTAAAATGCCACACTTACTCCACATACCTAAAATGTTAGTTGGGTACATTAATGCTTCACAGTGTAGACATTGAGCAACCTTTCAAGGCACAGTTCTCGGGGGAAAAAAAAATGGAAAAGGGTTTCTTTTTCAACTTTTTCGTTTGTTTGTTTGTTTGTTTTTGTTTGTTTGTTTGTTTGTTTGTTTTTCGAGGTAGGGTCTCACTCTGGTCCAGGCTGACCTGGAATTAACTCTGTAGTCTCAGGGTGGCCTTGAACTCACAGCGATCCTCCTACCTCTGCCTCCCGAGTGCTGGGATTAAAGGCGTGTGCCACCACGCCCGGCTCTTTTTCAACTTTTTATTGACAACTTCCATAAATACAAACACTACAATATACCATGTTCATAATCCCCTCCCTTTTCCCCACTCCAAAACTCCCCCTCCAATGAATCCCTTTTTTCTAATAAGTCTCACTTCTATTTTGATTTCATTTTTTTCCTCCTATTTTGTAGGTCTTGTGTAGCTAGTAACAGCCACTGTGAAGTCATGGATATCGAAGCAGTTATCTGTAATGGTTTGGGGGGGCTTAAGGAGTCCCCCTGGCCAACAACTCACTGGAAGGTACCCCACCCTGGCACTGAAATTTTTCTAATAACAATCAATGGCTTCTGAGTAGATTACTCACCTCCACAGGACACTTCTAGGTAAAGGATTTAGTGGTTATTTTTCCTAAGATGGCATACACATGTCACTAAGCACATGAAAGGGCACTCAGCATCACTAAGTTAGGGTCATGAAAATAAAAAGCACAAATACCACTGACCAGGGCTCTGATATTGGGAAAAGACAAGACAGTAACTATCTAGTCAGACAACCATTATGTCTGCCACAGCACATGTACCTGGGGCCCTCTACTAGGAGTGCGGGCTATTAACAGAAGAAGGTAAAGACATCAAAGAGAAAAAATGAGCAAGCTGGGTATGGTGGTACACACCTTTAATCCCAGCACTCGGGAGGCAGAGGTAGGAGGATCGCCGTGAGTTGAAGACCACCCTGAGATTACTGAGTGCATTCCAGGTCAGCCTGAGCAAGAGTGAAAGCCTACCTTGAAAGATCAATCAATCAATCAATCAAAATGAAAAATGAGGGGCTGGAGAGATGGCTTAGCGGTTAAGATGTTTGCCTGAAAAGCCAAAGGATCCCGGTTTGATTCTCTAGGACCCACATTAGCCAGATGCACAAGGGGGTGCCGGGCTCCCCAGGGTGGGTAGTGCTGAGGAGGGACCAGGCCTACTGGTTCCTCCCAAGGGAATGAGGAGGAAGATGAGTGTTGGAGGACTCAGAACCTCTGCTAGTCACCGGAGAAAAACCATGCTGAGTCGGGAATCTTGTCAAAGCTTTATTGTTACAAGCAGTTGCCTATATAATGTTGGGGACGAAGGCGGGGATTCTGGGATGGGAGAGAGGTAAGGGCCAATAGTAAACTGTGACTATTGAAATGATAATTCCAACTCCTGGCGGAAGTGGCAGGCCAGAAGCCATTAGGCATCTTGCTGAGTCCTAGCTGGCCAGAGGCAACTTCAGCTAGACTCAGGACGTCCCACTGGGCCTCGCAAGGCCCAACAAGGGGCACACACATCTGGAGTTCGTTTGCAGTGGCTGAAGGCCCTGGTGCACCCATTTTCTCCCTCCCTCCCTCTCTCTCTCTCTCTCTCTCTCTCTCATAAGTAAATAAAACATTTAAAAAGATAAAAGTGAAAAATGAAATTTGGACTTGTTGTCTGCAATTTGGGTACCTGCTAAAGTAGCCATAATCCATTGTCCAGGTCATCAGAAAGGGGAGACCACAGAAGCAAGAGAGAACAGACTGGCAGACGTAGCAGCAAAGAATGTTCCCCTTCAGCATCCGTCAGATTGTCTGGTCACCCTTCAGGCACCCACTCTTCCTTAGCAACCAACATACACCGAACAGGACCTGCAGCTCCTCTGATAAAGGAACAGACCCCACAGAGATGATATCAACTAGAGAATGGATGACTGGATGCCCCGAGCCCTAGGGTGGAGACTGGCTAAGAAACTACATGAAGGAACTACTTAGGAAACAACAAGCTAGCCGAGCTAATAAGGAAAGAGCTTTTCTACCCATATATGGACTCAATCATCAAGGACATCACCACCCACTGTCAGGCCTGCCCACAGATGAATGCCTCCTCTGGTAAGGTACCACCAATGGGGGTGAGAGAGGGGAGAGCAGAGCCAGGGAGATAATGGGAAGTTGATTTCACAAAGGTGCAGCCAGATCAGTATGGATATAAATATTTACTTGTTTATTTTGATACCTCTTCAGGATGGGTGGAAGATTTCCTGACCAAGACTAAGACAGCCCAAATAATGACCAAGGAATTGTGAGAGGAGATAATTCCCCACCATGGGTTGCGCCTCAGGATAAGATTGGATAATGGGCCTGCCTTTGTGTCAAAAATCACTAGGTAATTGACTAAGACACTGGGGATTAATTGGAAATTACATTGTGTCTATCATCCCCAATGTTCAGGACAGGTAAAAAGGGTGAATCAGGAGATGGACATGGTGGTGCACACCTTTAATCCCAGCACTTAGGAGGCAGAGGTAGGTGGATCGCCATGAGTTCGAGGCCACCCTGAGACTACATAGTGAATTCCAGGTCAGCCTGGACTAGAGAGAGACCCTACCTCAAAAAAACAAAAAGAAAGAAAGGATGAATCAGACCTTAAAGGAGACTTTAACTAAATTAACCCTAGAGACTGGCAAAGGATGGGTGGGACTCCTTCCCTTCACCCTGTTAAGGAGCAGATATACCCCTTATGTAAAAAATTACTCCATTTAAAATTATGCGTGGAACCCTTCTCCCCCATCCTGCCCTGGATGGGTCTTGAGCAGATAATTGACTTTACTAAGGAAAGGTTTCTTTCTATCCAAGTCTTACAAAGAGTCCAGGAGTCCATTGTTCCAGCAACCAAGGCTGCTTTTCAGACACACCCTGTTTGCCCCCATTCCTTTCAGCTCAGTGACAGAGTTCAGATCAAGAGACACCATATTGGGACATTGGAAGGGCCTCTACCAGGTCCTCCTAACCACTCCACCAGCCGTGAAAGTGGAGGGGACAAAATAGAAGAGGATTAGACTTACTTTTTATGAAACAAAGGGCCTATGTATGGCTTTAGGTAAAACTTGTTACTTTTATATCAGTCAGGAATAATCTGACCCCCTGTGTGCAATGTATCATGACCTTCCTGTTTCTAAATACCTCGGGGATTACATAGCATACAATGTTTCTTGCCTCAGTTCCCCCTGTGTGATCCAGGTAATGAATACCTGTGACTTCTTGTAACAGCCCCCCTCCCCCATTTAACAGTAACTTTATGGTTTAACTCCCATACTGTTTCTTCTATAAACGTCATGTGGTTATTTCCAATAAAAGCTGACAATCCAAATAGTTTGGGGCTGCAACCTGAGATCCTGACCTCTGGGGTGCAGACTTGATGCACCAGGCTTTCTTCTTTTTCTTTTCTTTCTTTTTACCCAATAAAACTTTGCCTCACATTCTGTGAGTCGATGGTCTTACTTGTGTGACACCAAACCCCATAACAAAAGCCTACCATTAAAAACCAAAAAAATAATAATTAATTTAATTTAAT